>NW_026850638.1:0-162385 GCF_030913465.1 Colletotrichum navitas | reverse complement strand
GCTAAACACTTAAATAAATATATCTATTACTTTAGTACACCTGTCTATTATTTTAGTACACCTGTCTATTATTTTAGTATACTTGTTATTATTTTAGTATACCTATCTATTACTTCTATATACTTATCTATTACTTCTATATACTTATCTATAGTATCTATATTACTTATCTATTACTTCTATAACGCTTTCTTCTACTATCTAGGAACTATAATTACTAATATAATAGTTATCTCTTTACTATTATTTTACTAATACCCTAGAATAGCTAGAATATCTTTCCTAAGCCTAATTAAAGCTACTATACTAAGGAGATATTACTATTATTAGTAAAACATAAGCTCCTTTAGATAATATAAAGGACTATCTAAAGACTATAATTAATAGCCTAAACCTCTTAAACTATACTATATAGCCTTAATAATGCCCTCTTAGTCTAATTAGGCCTAATATACTAAGTAAAGCACTAAATATTCCCTCTTTATTAGTCTTTTATTCTTTATTATTATCCTCTGCCTTATACTCCTATAGAATATTATTAATAGCCTAGATAGTGCCTTTAAGTATATAAGGATATTCTTAAGCTTATAAGAGAACTTCTTTTACTAAGATTTAACTATACTTATTAGGTTAGTATAAAAAACTAGTAAAGTTAATAAAGAGATATTCTTTAGATACTTAATTTAATACTATTTCTACTACCTTAACGCTTCTTAGTAGACCTAATTAAGGCACTATAACTAAATTCTTTATAGAATTCCTTAGTCTAGTAGTAGTAGCTAGTTAAGTCTTATAATAAAGATAGTTAAAATAAGTATCCTAAAATACACTAGAAAAAGATATATTCCTAGAAAAAAACAAAGGTTAAGACTAGATTAGACCTAGCTTTTATTAATACTTAGTTATTTTTATAGTATTTATAAAAACTATATTTTAGCTACTAAGACTATAGACTACTAAAGTACCTCTAGCTTAAGGGTAGTTTAGTAGCTTCTAAGCTAAGTAACTAAATATACCCTTATAACTAATATAGATAAAGACTTTATACTTAAATAAGCTATTATTAGACTAATCTTTAATAAGCTAAAGAATATTACTATAGGTAATAGTGTTCTAGAAGTTTTAAGTAATAATAAAATAACTTTAGCTAGCTTAAATAGAATTAGTAAACTAGACTTTATAGTAAAATTACCTATAGGTAACTTAAGGTCTTTTTATATAAGGAATTATAATCTAGCCTAATTAGACTAGTAGATATAAAATAAACTAAAACAGAGGACAAGATTTAGGACACTTACTATAAGGAGGTTTAGAGAAATAGCCTAGTATACTATAGTAAAAGATCTAAAGTAAAGAACTATAGCTAATAAGTAACTTTAGGATAATATTAAAAAGTATATTAAAGTCTAATTAAGTTAAAGAAAAAAAGAAATAGTTAAATTATTAAGAGCTTAAAGTAGCTAGTAAAAATAATAAAGAAAAGCTACTAAAAGTAGAAATTAGTAGTAATAATAAAAAAGAAAAAGTTAAAGCCTTATAAAAAAAAAGAGGTATTTTATACTTACTTTTTTCTTTTAGTAAGAATACTAGTAGTAACTTACTTTTAATAAGAGAAAAAATAATAAAAGAAAGTGCTATTTAAGATTAATAATAGTAACTATAAACTTTACCTCTAGTAAATTATAGCCTCCTTTCTTTATATATTTATTCCTTTTAGCTTTATTTATAATATACTTTCTCTTCTTTTACTTCTTCTTTTAGCTAACCTTAATTTATTATTACTATATAATACTACTCTTTAACCTATTTATTTACCTTTTATTTTTTTCCTTATTAACTAATAACTAACATTAGATATTAACTATATAACTATATATCTACTAATTTAGCTTTTAATATTTAACTATTTATACTTCTTTTTCTTTTAGTAACCTAATTAGACCTTTCTTCTTTAATTTTACTATATTATATTAGCTTACTATATCTTAATTTACTTTTACTAATATTATCTAGGTTTAACCTAATCCTAGCTATTAAGATAATATCTAGGTTATATAGTATTACTAAGCACTTAATTAGGTATATATAGTATAAAATAAACAAAATATTCTTTCTAATCCTAAGTAAGTCTAAGTAAATATAATCTAGGCCTTAAATAAGTCTTAGTATACCTACCTTATTAACTTAAAGCCCTTTAAAGGAATTATAAACCCTATTACTAACTAACTAATGTCTCTAAGACAGCTGTCTAGATACCTAAAGCCTAGTAAAAAGACAGAATATAAGGCGCCTTAATAGATCCTTAGTAATAATTTAGTAGCTTTAAGAATAATAAAGAAGAGATAAAGACCTAGATTTAGCCTAGATAACTTATAAGGTAAATAGATAAGTATAAAATTAGTAACCTACTTACTAGGCATCTATAATACTACTAGACACTTAGTTAAGTAGTCTTAAATAGCCTTAGATAATATTAAAAGTATAGTAGTATTTATAACTAGAGATATAAACTTCTTTTACTATATTTATAACTATCCTCTATAGTTAGTAAATAGTCTAGGTATTTAGGCTTACCCTAATTAGGTTAAAAAGCTATATAAAGTATATAAGGTTTATTTTATAACCTACTATATTAATTACTATTATACTTTATTTATTAACTAAATTATAAAATATTCTTTTTAGTATAATAGCCTTTAAAAAAAAGAAGACTTTACCTTTTAGTTTACCTTTAATATAGACTATTTTTATAAATTCTATAAAAGTACTAAGGTATATAGTAACCTAATTAAGGTAATTAAAAAAAAGGCTAGTATAGTAATTAGTCCTTAGTAAATAAATAAGTAAATATATAGCCTATATATAGCTAAATTCCTAAGATACTATATTTAAAAGAATATTATAAATATCTTTACTACTTTAACCTAGTTAGGCTAAAACTTATAATAAAGAATAATTATAGCCTACTTAAATATATAGTAGTAATAATAGATTCTTTAAAATTTAGTCCTCTTAGTAACTATAGTAAAAAAGAACTTTAACTAAAGCCTAGGCTTATTTAAGACACTTATAATTAAAGACTACACTAGTAAGAAAGCCTTAGCCTTAATTAAAGAGAAACTATTAAGGTTAAACCCTAGAAACTATCTAAGCCTACCCCTAAACAAAGGATAATCCTACTACTATTAGGCCTAACACTACTCCTAGAATATTTTATCCCTTAAACTCTAGAGGATATATATAACCTTATTAAAAACTAGTAGGCTATACTAATTAGGCTATAAAAAACTAGTAAAATAAAAATAAAGGTTAATATAAAAGACTTAAAGAATATACTTACCTTAAACTATATATTTTTTTATTTATAAGTAAAAACTTAACTTAAGTATTTATTTATATAACTACCTCTAGAGCTAAAAGCTAATATCTTTTAACCTAATTAAGATAGTAGCTTTTAAAAGCTATTATTTAGATAGTCTTCCTTTTAGTGCCTAGGGTAAAAAGAATCCTTACTAAAGCCTTAGTAGACTATATCTTTACTACTAAAGCTTTTACCTCCCTTAGCTAGCTTTTAATTACTTAAATATTATAATAAAGACTATATAGACCTAATTAGTTTATTTAAGAGGTTATACTTTTAGTAAAAAAGTTAAAAAACTATAGTTAAAATTAAAGATATTAAGTAAGCTTTAGTAATAGTTAACTAGTAAAATTAAAAATAAGTCTAGTTATAATTAATAAAGTAGGCCTAGGTTATTAACCTTAAGATTAGGAGGTCTAAAAGTATACTACCTTTATTTAATTAGGCACTAAAAAGACCTCTAAGTAGCCTTAAGGAGAAATAAATAAAGTAGCCTTAACTATAAGTACCTATAGACCTTAAGATCTTTAAGACCTTAACTAATATAGTATAAACTATATACTAAAAGGTAAAAAGATAAAGATATACTTTAGTAGTTACTTTAGTAAATATAGAATAATAAAAGGCCTTTTTAAAGAAATAAAAGTTAAAAAGTATTCTTTACTATACTAAAGATAACTATATTAGAATATTTTTTAGCCTTTATAAACTAGTAGTAAAAGAGATAAAACCCTAGACTTTATTCTTACTTCTTACTATAGCCTTTAGTTAAGAAGACTACACTTAATATAAGTAAAGACTAGTCTAGGACTAGGCCTTTAATAAGGTATAATAAAAGGTAAAATAAGAGGAGAAATAGAACTAGCCTAGTGTATTAGGTTATAGCTTACGCTACTATAAGTAAGTAAGACTAGCCTAATTAAGGAAGAAGGAATAAGAGGGAAAAATATAGAGAGCTTAAGGATTATATTACTACCCCTTAGGGTTTTATATTCTTTTATTTTTACTAAGTATATAATATAGGATAAAAGAATAAGGGATAATTAGAATAAGGTAGAATTTTAGGTTTTTCTTTAAGTAGTTTTTATAAGTGTTTTTTTAGCTAGTAAAGCCTTAATTATCTTAATTAGAATATTAAATACTAATTAAGACTAATAAAATAAATAAAATATAGAATTTAATACTTATAAGTTAACTTTTACCTTTAACTATAACTTTATTGTTATAGTAATATAACTAATCCTAGATATTCTTTTAATCTTATACGCCTAATTAGGCCTTTTTAGCCTAATTAAGTACTTTATTTACCTTATAACTATATAATTAAATAATAAGACCTTTTATATATAGTTTTATACTACTTAGTAATAATAGTATTACTAACTAAGTTTAATTACTAACTAGAGATAGATATTTAATTAATAAACCTTAGCCTTAATTAGACTAAGGTCTATTAATTAACGTTATTATTATTCTTAGATAAGGGTTAGTAAGTTACCTTTATATTTATAGGCGCTTAGGGTGCACTAGTAACAAGACCTTTAGGCAAGGTTATTTAGATTAGTTATATATATACTAGCTATCCTACTGCCTTATATATTAATATCTTACTTAGTTTTAGTATTATTAGTAGTTTATTTATTCTTTATTACTATAAACTTTTATTTATTATATAAGGTAAAATTAAGAGAGAACTACTACTACTAGACTATTTTACCCTTATATATAACTAAAGGATAAATAAAAATACCTTTAGTAAATATATACTTAATAATAGATACCTAGGCTTATAATCTAGGCTACTTTTTTTTTACTACCTTTATTATAGCCTTGCCTAGTATTAGCTTATTATTACTTTTGCCTTTAAGGATACTAGTTTTATCTATATTATATTTATTAGCTAGTTTAATAGCCTAGATATAAGGTATAGTAAAATATTTAAACTAGTCCTTAATAACCTTAGTAAATACCTTATTAATATACCTTAAATTAATAGATTAACTTCTCTAGACCTTAATAGATAAGTTTTTTTAAATAAAGCTATCTACCTACCTCTTGCCTAGAGGTTAAGTATCCCCTATAGTATAAAGGATATAATAGGTAAAGTCCTTTAGTTATTAATAGGTTAGTAGTAGCCTAAGGTTAGCCTAGGTAGTTACCTAACTGGCTAGGCTAGCCTCCTAGGTAGCTAGTAGTCACTAGAGGTCCTTAAAGGCATTAGCCCTCTTTTAGGTGCTAGATAGATAGTTCTAGAGGGTAGTAAATAGGATACTATAGGTCTTAGATGCTTAGTGTATACTACTGCTAGTAGTAATAGCATCTGCTGCCTAGGTAATCTCTAACTTAGTATATCTAACTATAGGGTAATAAAGAATAGATACTAAAAAAATGAAGTTATTTAGATAAGAACTATAAAAGTGGTGATAGTATATATATGGTGGTTGGTGGTGGCTGGGGGTGGATATGAGGTGGATATGCATGATCGCAATGTGGGGGTGATTGGAAAGTGGGTGCTTTGACTTATTTCTGATGGACACGACGAAGTACGGATGCTGTAACAAATGCCCTGGGTTGCTGCAGGTTATAACGAGTTGTTTGCAGTACTTGGAAGAGATTTCTAGCTGCGAATATCTTGGTTTGCCAAAATAATATAAGCAGACTCACCTCAATCCTGCTATTCGTCACTTTCAGCTAGTACTAGGCATTGAAAATGAAAACGCGCCAACTTATTGGTGGTTTGCCTATAGTAGTACGATCTAGCCTTGGCGAGATAAGTATCAAGTCATGATCGTATCGTGCAGCTTAATGAAGGCGTCAACCAGCCCACATAGTCCATGACTTGCTTCAGCTCGATCCAGACGACGGACAAGAGCTTTGCGCATTACTAGGCTCCCGTCTGGGTCGACCACTTTGTCTTTGAAGACAGCGAACTGAATGTACCCAAGAGTAAGTTCACCTGCAAGGCTCAAAAAATTCGTGTTGCAGGACTTGTGGAAGAAGGCGTACAGCCACCCACAGCATCTGTGGATATGCGACTCAGTACCGCAGCAGGAGTGTAAGCACGGGCCGTATTTATAATGCAGGGTAGCTGGCGCCCTTGGCTAGATGGCATGCACATTTGCCACCTTTGTTGTCGACCCAGCGGCGCTTGTCGTCCTTGTTTTCTTAGGGAGGATGTTCCCGCCATCGTTGTCGCTGACATGGGGCTCTGAAGTGATGGCGCAACTTGGTGTTATTGTAGCATGTGGGCGATGAACTGGAACATCCCGCGAGCGCGAGGGTTGAGGCCAGACTGGATATCCGCGGCGAGATTGTTGTCCGGATTGAATAGCAGGCCCGGAATCATCAGGACCCTAACCGAGGACTGGTTGAAGCGATTACTGATCTCGCGTACCCTGTGGGGGACGAAAGGGGCGAGCTGACTCGAATTAGGCTGCAGTCATTCAAGTTGACATAAATGATACCTTTAAAAACCATATGTGTCATGTCGCTTGAATCACCGTCTTGCAAAAGAGGGAATCCGGACTTTCCTCCAATCAAAATGAAGCAAAGTAGACATAGCTAGCATTGTCTCACTTTGCCCCAGTTTTATAGATGCTTTATTGATGTCGGCGACGTTACAATGTGGCGCTTCCTGCATCTTACGCCGAGCAGCTAGGTAGGCTAACGAACCAAGATTCCCTCATCTGGTTCGCCACAAACAGCTCTTCAGTTCGAGCTTCATCCACCGTGGCATCAGACGAACCATAACAGCTAGCTCGAATAATGTCGACAAGTCTCCAGCACGTATCCTCACATTGAAAGCCGTGTCGTTGCAAACGTTGCTGTGGCTCTTTTGGGTTCAAGATGCTGACAAACGCTGAAAATGAGCAGACTTAATATCGGAGTCCTATTCGGCAAGACTTGAGAAGACAGAAGGATCCCACTGAATGAGATGGGCGTGATACACGCTGGGACCTACATAGGCTATTGCTCTTGCTATACTTCATGCAAGGGTGCTGACCACAGCCAAGCGACGTAAGTTGATGCTTTCATATACGGCTAGTATTGCGAGAACCTAGCGCAACACCACCAACAAAGGTCGTATTCTATGCGCTGTTAGCCTACTACATGCAGATCATCACCTCATGATGTTGCAATTTCCCTCGAAAGTGCACGTGTAAGTTGGTTTGGGTTCACAATGCAATGTCAGCACCATCACACTAGTCTGCGAGTGTGCTGAAAGTCGAAGTGGAAACCGGACAGCAGCCTTGATGATTGCACATTATGTGAATAATGAGGCGAATATTGTCTGAAATAGGCTATTAGAAATTGAGTCTTGAGATATATAAACCCGCTCTAAACGTGCCCGTGTCCAATTCTCCTCTCACCAGCAGCCTCAACCTCCTTCCAGCTCTCCCAGACAAGCCTTTAAGTCAAAGCACCCACTTTTCGCCCACCCCTGCATTTCGCCTACCCAAAAATGCTGCCTAGCCACCTACTTTCTAGATAACCTCTAACTTCTAACTATTACAACATTTTCTATTTTTCTCTAAATTACTTTATTTTTTTAGGATATCTTCTCTTATACCTAATGGCCTAGTATACTGAGTTTAAGCTTGCTGGCGCAATTTCTAACGTTTAAAATAGTGTATCTACTTGGGTTGCCTCCTAGCGATGGGGTGTACTACGATTAACGATTTGATGCCGTATGCAAGGCACTTAACAGAGGGCAGATGTATTTGAAGACCTCTAGAGGCTCTCTTCTAGTCAGGAGGCCAGCCTAGCTGCCTAGATAACTACCTAAGCTGACTTAGGGCTACTACTAACCTATTAATAAGTCAAAGAACTAGCCTAGCGTATCCTTAAGGCTATAGGGGATACCTAACCTCTAGGTAAGTGATAGGTAGATAGATTTAAGTAAAGAAACCTATCTATTAAGGTCTAGAGAAGTTACTTTATTAATTTAAGGCATATTAATAAGGTATTTACTAAGGTTATTAGGGACTAGTTTAAATATCTTGCTATACCTTATATTACTGCTATTAAACTAGCTAATAAATATAATATAGATAAGACTAGTATCCTTAAGGGTAAAGGAGATAATAGGCTAGTGCTAGGTAGGGCTATAACAAAGGCAGTAAAGAAGAAGTAGCCTAGATTATAAGCCTAGGTATCTATTATTAAGTGTATATCTACTAAAGGTATTCCTATTTATCCCTTAGTTATATATAAGGGCAAAAGTGTTTAGTAGTAGTAGTTCCCTCTAGATCTAGGCCTATATAATAGGTAGTAATTTATAGTAATAGATAATAAATAGACTACTAATACTACTACTATTAAATAGCTAGAAAAAGTCTTCTTACTATAGACTAAGCCCTCTTAACCTAATTAGGCTAGACTACTTATCTTAGATAGGCATAGGAGCTATATAATAATAGACTTTATATAGTTATACTATATAAATAACGTCTATCTTTTATTCTTGCTACTATATACCTCCTATATCCTTTAGCCCTTTAATTAAGTAGTCTTTAGTCTTATAAAGGTAGCTTATTAAAAAAAGCTTAGTTACCTTATATAGTAGAATAATTTAACTATTATTAGTAAAAGAAACTTTATATTATATTATTAGAAGGCTTACTAGGCTAAATTAACTACTAGTAATATTAAGAGTAGCTAGAAATACACTAGGTTATAGCCTATTGCTATAGTAAAGCCCTTAATAAGTAGGCATCTAGTCTAAAAGGTAATATTATTATTAATAGCACTATTAACACTGCTTAACAAGAGGGCAAAAGAAGCCTATAATGCCTAGGATATAGAGGATTAGGCATCTGCTTTATCTATAGTTAAGTAGTCTACGCTAAGGAAAGTAAAAGACCTTAGAGATTAACTATATTTATTTAGCTAACTAGACTAACTAGAGTAAACTATTACTATATAACGCTAGCTATTTAGAAAGGTTAAAAAAGGCTTCTAATAGTAGTCCTTATAGTTAGCTACTACCTAGTATTAAATAGAGCTTCTCTAGGCTAATGTTAATAATACTGTTAGTTAGAAGAGGAAGGCTATTACTCTAGATCTAAACATAAAGTTTACAATAATTAAAGAGGTACAGTAAGCCTAGCTTAAGGCTAGTGAGGTTAAAAGTACGCTAGATGAATCTAGCGCATTAGATATACCTAGTGAGGCTAAAAGCTGTATTATTGTGGCATTAAGAGGTTATAGATAGTTAATTAAATAAAGTGGTGGTGGTTGTGATGGCTTCATTTTTGGGTGGGCGAAATGCAGGGGTGGGCGAAAAGTGGGTGCTTTGACTTAACTGCACCACTGCCACCGATCAATCATTGCAGTCTCTTCTACAGACCCGAAAATCTACAATGCAGTTCCTTCTCACGATCCTCACTCTGGCCGGGGCCGCCTTTGCTGGTGTCATCTCCCGGGACGAGCCCTCCAACGTTCCCGTCGGCAACCCCGCAGAGGTCTCGCTTCAGGCCATCACGCATCTTTACATCTGCGCCGATGCCAACTTTTCTGGCCGCTGCGAGAACTTGCAGTCGAACACTGGCCAGTGCTGTAAGCCTTCTTCCAAAACCCGATACCCTCTGGGATTCTGTCCCGGGCTGTGATCCTGCGATGATGATCCGCCGGTTCATAAGGATCAATGGGCAGTAACGCTAACATGGGGCCTTACATCGCAGACAACCTCCAGAACGGCTGGAACGACATCGTCACCTCGCTTGGCCCCGACCAGGGAACGACTTGCACCATCTGGGAGTAGGTTTACCGTGCAGAGTTGCGCACACGCATGAGAAGAAGCTGACATATCGTTCGCAAACAGGAACAACGGGTGCACCGGCGCCTCCATCGGCGGGATTGTCAGTCCCGGTATTTTCAACCTGGCCGACTCCAACTGGAACTTCAACGACAGGGGTACGTACATTTGATCCATGAAATTCACCGCAGGCTTGATTGGGGAAGTATCAAGCCTTGAAGTTTCGGCCTTGAGACTAACTGCCGCGGCTTTTTCTCATTAGCGAGCTCGTACCGATGCAACTAAGTCATCTTCGACAGCGCTTCATACGCTCTGTTCCAGGTTCTGACAACAAACGATCACCTGGAAGACGTTGCAACTTGCTTCCTGGTTCGCCGGTCATACGCAACTGGAAAAAGTGGCTGCCCGAGGATAGTAGTAATGTCATACCTGCACTCGCAGGGAAGCGAGAGGAAGGGGGAAGGGGACGACTTATTGAGACTTGAATTTGGTTTGGTGATAACTTAACATTCTATACATAACCATTTAGTTACGCGAATACAATCCCTGCAGGTACACCTTCGGAAGAGTGCTCTCTTCTACTCTGCCTTCAGTGAACCATTGTGCAGCCACTCGATCAGGGCAAGGGTCTGGACATAGCGGCCAAACAGTAGATATGGTAACCGGGAGCGAAGAAACGAAGAGCCGATACAATTCTCGTTTCCCGGGGGGACCTGTACACAACTCGGTTGATTGGCGATTCTGGAATCTACCGAATAGAGTTTAATTGAATGAATACTTGACGTTGCGTTGCAGATCTGACTATGCACAGGAGCTCGAGTAAGCTTGTTCGGCTTTAGCATTCGGGGTGTAAGCCCCCGGCCCCCTACCCCCTTTACCTAGTCATCCAATGACATACTGTAATTACTTCTAGCTCCCGTTACTCAGCACACACACACACACTTCCGTCAGCTGAACTTTACATTCATGTTTTCTTCTTCCGTGATTGCATTCGCCGCGAATGTCATAAGCTCAGATCTGACGTTGTCCTTTGCAACTCTCCCCTCAGACCGTTTTGACACGGTCCTTTGTAAACCTCACTCCACTACGAAAGCTTCCTCCTTCAGAGAGTCCTTTGGCGGAAACCTGGCGGAGCCGGAGACCACATAGTGACGCACATTTGACGAGCTCGGCGCCACAAATCGGTGAGGGTGCCAAGGCCAATGCCAAGGAGAAAGCCCCATTGTAGCACCTATCAATTCGCACCACGCGACCCTCTCCTGGGGCCTGACACCGCCCATCTTTCTTCTGCCCAGTGCCCTGTCTCTCGCTCGCTCGCTCTCTCGCTCTCTCTCTGTCTCTATCTCTCTCTCCCTGTGTGTGTGTATGAGAGCGTGTATGTACACCCCGCCCCCCCAAAATTTTCTCATCCCCCAAAGAAAAAACGAACTTGCCCGTCCCAACCTTGAAGAAAGTCAAGAAAAAGAAAGATGCCGGCGCCAGGCAGGTTGGCGATATCTAAAACTCCCTAGCACGTATACCTCGCCTTCAAAGCTCCATCCTCAAGCATATTCCCGTCCCATGGTCCCAAGAGTTCACCCCCGGCCCCCAAGCCTCCTCCAGTGAGCGCTCTTCCCGCTCAAACAATAAAGCCCACACCCCAACCGGCGCGGCGCCTAGCCCGGAGAGCCTCACCCGACGGTGCCGTACTGCCGTGTGCCAACCCTCTCCCCCCCCGTCCACCTTCCAGAGCCCGGAAATCCGGCACCGGATACGCAGCCCGCGCGCACCGGGAACGTCGTGAACGCTTCCCCGGTCGGGCGTGGCCGTGGTTCTGGGTTTCTTGGTTCCTTGGCCCTCTCTGGTTCCCCTCTCTCCGAGGAAGGGGGGAGAAAAAGACCCCCCTCAAACTCGATACCAAAAGAAGGGCCATGAGGCTAGTCTCCCTGAGTCTCATGGGGTCCTCCCTCCTCACGGGGCCCGCCCTGGCGACGGTCCCCATACTCACCGAGGTCTCACTGAGGGGCTGCGCCGACATCTCCTGCCCGGCCGGCGCCGTCGACGACCTCGTCGGCGAGTCTAACTGCACCCTCGGCGGCTCCGTCCTCCGCCGCGTCGGCATCGCGCCTGAAGTCATCGATATCCCTCTCGACGACAGCGACACGGCCGACATTCGTAAGCTATCCCTCACCGTAGCCACCGTCGCCCAATCCGGCGCTGGCGCCGGCAGCGCCCAGGGCGGCGGCGGCGGCGGTTCCTCCTCTTCCAGCGGTGGCTGGATGAAGAAGCAGATCTATACCCAGTCCTACTACCTAGGCGCCCCCGCCGGCCTCGACCTCGCCTCAGACCGCTACCCCAAGGGTTGCGCCCTCATCTTCCAGCACCTCTTCCAGACCCTGCCCATTGCCCACGAGGTCCCCGATCTCGACACCACCGACTGCAGCCCCTGGCTGCAGCAGTCGTGCATGGACGAGATCACCGGCTACGTCGACGACTTCCGCGCCGACTACGCCGGGAACGAGACCCTGCCCCGCTGCCAGGAGATGGCCATGTACCTCGAGGACCGCACCCGCCGCGATAGGAACTTCCGCTGCAACCTCATCGCCGGCGCCGTCAACATCACCGGCGCCGAGATTATCGGGCCCGACGCCCCCACCGAGCTGGTGGCGCAGGCTGCAGGCGGCGACGGCGGCGACGGCGACGACGACGACGACGATAGCTGCCACCCAACCCTGCCCCCGTCGTACAACTTGCTCAAGCTCGCTGATGTCGAGCTCGTCCTCGACAGCGAGGGGAGCACGACCAGGCCGACGGGCGGGCTCAACGGCTACACCCCCGTCATGAGCGTGCTGTTCGACAAGCTGCTCTACTCACAGTGGATCTGCATGAAGACGATGAGCGAATTCGACGCGAGGAACTCGGGTACGAGGACGGGCGTCCCCGCGATGGCTGGCTTCGTCATGGGATTGACGACCGTGCTGACTATTCTGCTGTTGTGATCGAGGCAAATAGTGCAAGACGGAGCAGCGTTTTTGTTGCGTGCGTGCGTTTCTTGTTTTATGTCACGGGAGGAAAAAACAGAACCGGCCCGGAATTATTCATGATTTTATGTATGCGATATATACCCAATGAAATGCATGCTGATAGATATGTTACGCCTAACCCGACCCAGTGACTTTGACCAAACGCCGATGTGTATGATGCAGCTAATGTATTGGGAGATAATGTCCTGTATGCCTCAAATGACGATGCCGCGCTGCGCCCACCCCCCCTTGCCCTTCCAGGCGAAGAGGATCATGCCGCATGCCACCCATACAGTGATGGCCATGGCCCAGAAAGTCGGTGCGTAGCACTGCTTGCCGTAGCAGAAGACGTCTCCGGCGCCTTCGCGCTGTGGCGAGTTCTCCGCGCCCGACTGGTACACGGCTGAGTAGACGAGGCCCCAAAAGGTTGACCCCAGGGCGGGGAACATGGCGACGATTCCCCAGTTGGTCGCAAAGTTCTCGACGCCCCAAATGACAGTGATGATGATCGGCGTCAGGCTGAAGACGGCACCGTAACCGGTGCCGATCAAGCTCGAAACGATCCAGAAACGTTCGCCGTGTTCCTGGATGAGGCCGGAGGCCAAGGCGACTAGGCCCAGGGACAGGAGAATGGCAAAGAAGAGAAGGAAGGCAACGCGGGAGATGGCAGGCCTGCCGCGGAGGAAGGGTGGCGTCGAGGAAACCTGCAGGTGCTGCGTCTGCGGCGAGGGCGCGAGAAGGTCCGTCAAAGTCCCCGTGGCCAGACGAGCGACCGTGCTCGCTATCCCGACAATGGAAACGTGGGTCGCGGCCGAGGTCGGATGTCCGGCGTAGCGCATGGTGGGCGGATACAGGGTCCCAATTACCGTGCCGAGGTTGCTGATAAAGGCCTCTCCAGGGCCAATCATCAACAGGAAACCAATTGCGAAGCACCACATGGTCTTGTCGGTAAGGAAGCTCCGCGTCTCGGCGTTGAGCACCATCTTTTTCATAAGTTTGGCGTCGTCTTCGGCCGGCCCATGCAGCCCGCCGTCTTCTTGGTCGCCAATTCGGGCGATCGAGCCGTATGTCCTACTACGCTCGAGGTCGCGAGCGCTAAGGAAGGAGGTGCTGCGTTCCAGAAGGCCGCTCCGCTCGAGCTCCTCAGCGGCCTCCTCAATGATGTCCTCTTCATCGACGATCTTTAGCGTGAAAGTGCCGACGACGCCGACAACCAGCAGAAGAATGGAGAGGAAGACGAAGAAGCGGAAGACATCGAGGTCTCCGACGGAGCCATCGGGTAGACGCTCGTAGAAGACATGGCTACCAAGCTGGCTCAGCCACATGCCGCTCAACCCGAAGGCAGCAATGGGCACAGCGAGGGCCAGTCCACGATGTTTTCCCTTGCCAAAGTTCTTTGCGCACGTCGCAACGGCGGCAAGGTACATGGAGCAGGTCCCGACGCCAACACAGACAAAGGCGAAGATCATCAGCGGGTAGGTCCAATCGGCGCCGCCAGCAATACGCTTTCCAGCATAATCACGTAGGCCGCCCAGGTTCTCCGCCTCAAGCTTCCGATATGTCCCTGCAGCCACGGCGTAGCCGCCGCTAAACAGTATAGCGGCCAGAAGGGAAAGGGGCGGGGTGCCGACGCGGTCGCAGATGTAACCGAGGAGGGAGACGGGCAGGTAGAGGGCGATGGAGCTGCTGATGGCCAGCCCGTTGACTTGGAACTGGGTATAATGCAGGCGCTCCTGGAAGATGTGACCGTACATGGAAAAGACGGTGATTGAGCCGGCGCAGAGGGCGGAGACCAGGGCGGCGACGAAGGAGATGGCTCGTAGGGTATTGGCGGCACGGCGGCTTTGGCGCGTCCGCCTCAAAGGTCTTTCGGAATCGAGGGAGGATCGTGAGCTGAAACGGCTGATGGTGGAGGATGCATCGTCATCGTCGTGAGGTGTCGCAACGACAGTCCGGTCGCCGGAGAGAGTAGGCGGGCTCGAGGCTCGCGCCATGGCGAAGGCTTCAACACGGAAGCTGCGGGTTCGGAATGGATGGAATGCGATTGGAGGTTCGGAGATTGCGCCGCGGGCCGGTGGTGAGTGAGACGAGGAGGCAAGAGAGGCGAATTAGACGAAAGAAACAAGATGGTCGCAGGTCATTCCCGCCGCAGGATTAAAGCAGAGAATCATGGGAATGCTCAAAAGGCTAGAAAAGGGCGAGACTGGGCATGTCGTGGACGGGAGCAGCAGCAGCTGGATGGAGGGCAGTGGAGACTAACTGGGAGAGGAGAGACAGGAGACGCGGCAGTAGTGTATGCAGGTAGCAAGAGTCAAGTCACGATTTCGCACGTCAGCTGGTCGCCTCTGTCACCTAATAATGTCGTGCTCGCAAGCAACGGCCGAGGAAGGTGGGGACCCATCGCTAGGCTGTTTGAAAGTCTGCTAGACTGTGCTGTCCGGCTGGTGGTTAGGACTGACACAGCGCGCCAGGCACAGAGCTAATGGCGAACATGACGCTGAGCAGTGGGTGTTGCCGAGAGAGCTCAGGGAGGTTGGCAGCGCCGTTTTACTGGGATCAACCGAGCGGAAATAAGCGAGATCGGAGGTCAGTCAAAGAGTCGAGTCGTAGCCCGTGGCCCACCTTCCGTTACTGACGTTTCTTCACCCTGATGACATAAGCAGGCTCACCTTAATGACATCAGCTTCCTTCCTCGGTGAGTATGTACGGCGTATCGCCCAATTGCATAACCGTTTGTCACGTGTGCAGATATGCAGATGTAGACCCAACGCGACTTCGCGACTTCTTGATGTCCAGTCTTCATCATCTGATTTCCTAATCGTGTCTCCAGCCATTCGCGGCTCACGATTCCGCCTACACGATGACGTCGTCCGACGGGGGCCGAACAGCCAAGGAAAGAAGACAAAGCAGCCCAGATGTAAACGAGCACCTCATCGCCGAGTGTTACTCACAGCTAACCAACGACGATGGATCACCCGATATTTCCTTGAGACAAGCTAACCTGCGAAATCTTGTCGAATCCATTTCACCATGGGAACTGCTATACCTGAGATCCTTGATTCGGAAGACGGCCATCAAGTTTGCAGATCTACCCGGCCTTCCCGAAGAGATAGTCGCCACAATATCCGCCAGCCTTGATTATCAAGATGTCCTCAACTGCACAAACGTCTCCAAAGGATGGCGCAGGGCGTGGACGGCCGACATGGTTGCCAGCGACGTTGCACGAGCCCACTTTGCCGGTCTTGTTGAGTCGCATCCCGACATATCGCCCTGGTCACTGCTCCAGCCCCTTGCCGCAAAGGCCGCTGCTCGTAGACAAGGAAAATACATATCGTCTCTCCATATCGACACGTCGGGCTCTTCCCTGCTTGACTGCACTGCACTGAAACTTGACGATCGTGCTCTTGAACATGCCAAGTACAAGGCCGCTCCAGCAGGGCCTGTTGCTCCTTATAGTTACGCTTACTGCGATGGGAAGATTGCATGGCAATGGGACCCTTATAGCTTCTTCATTGACGACATCCGCAGAATGACCAGGACTCTGGTGTCACCCCCAGATCTAGTCGTTAGGGGCGAAAAAGACTTCGTCGTGTCAGCGCTGTCGAACAAGCTCCTGGTTCTTGCCAACGCTAGAACAGAAAGATCACTGTAAGTCATTCCAACTTGCATGTTTCTGTTTTATTTTTCTCAGTAGGTCTTGTGCGTCTTTGGATTGCCGTGTCAATTTAGTCCTTAATGCTAATCAACTTAGGATTGTTTACCACCTCGAGAAGAATCAGTACCGGCGGGTTGTCCTCCCATCCCGCATGTACAGGGTCAAGGACGGGATTCATCTCCACAAAGAGACTTTGATAGTTGCTTTCAGAGACGATGTAAAAGACCATGTCTGGCGTTGGGAACGCGGCCTCATCGAACTCAAGATGCCCGATATGCGCAAAACCCCACTATACGCCGCCTTGGACCATGCAACGCTAGATGGGTCCCGCAAGATGCTCTTGGTTTGCCATCCGACCAAAAGCAGCGTTTTCTACCTCGTGCATGGCTTCCTCGTGAAGAGTAAGCATTCTTAGTGTACTAACTTTGTGAGATTCTGGGCTAACATGTATATGAGTTGAAAAGCTTCTCAGTCGTATATACGAGCCTACGAGCGTGCTGAACCTCAAAGGCTCGTCATCGTCGTTCAAAAGTTCAATGACACAAAGCACGTACAGACACTCAGCTACGAAACTAGTCTGATCACCCGATCTGAACTTGATCACCCAGTTCATTGCCAGCCGGTAAATGCTTATGGACTTTGCAGCCTTGGCGTATATTTCGAGGACCCTCCTTACGACATCCTCGACTCCGGGGCCCCTTGTGCAAAGTCTGCACAAACACCACCAAACATGATTCTTAGTCGAATCAACTTCAACACCATCAACGAGACATTCTCATGCACTACTCAGGAGCTCAAAGGCATGCGCCGGCCACTTTGGGATAATCCGTCAGGCTTGTTGCCTGAGCGTGAGGGTGGTGTCGTTTGGAACGATGTCATATACTACATACAAAACCATACCACCATGGAGGCAACCGGTACGCCCTGGTTTTGGAAGACCGGAGTCGAAATGTCCGGCGTCAGATCACTCTGCATCGCCGACAAATCATCAACACAGGTCATCAACGAAGATTCGCCTTGGTTTACCGAGGAGGAGGATACCTCATATTTGCTATCGGACGGTTGCCGAGGTATTGCAGTGGACGATGATTTCTTGGTTGCAATCTCCAAAAACGGGTATGTTGTGTGGAATCATGGAGACTTTGGACTGAGAGAAAAGCCCTGGGTACGCAATCATGGATCTGCGTGGCGGTTACGACTTACGACTCAGGACACGGGTTGCCCCGTTCAAGGCTGCCTTGTACCGGTATGCCGCCACTAGATCGATGATATGGTGGAACTCATGACTACAAGTAAGACACCAACTCACAGGCGAGGCAGCCCCGAGCAGCCTGGACTGTCCCCTGAATTGCCTTCGTCAAATCAAGACTGCATAAAGGCGGTGCGTGGAATGGATAAAAAGCCGCGATCCTCTGAGGGTCGAGGTAACAAGCTTGCCGAGGATCTCGCAGCTGGCGCCAGCCGGTGATCTGCCAAGACCCATAAGCTAAAGATTGGTACGGATAGTCAATACATGATTCTCTCTTCCTCTTCTTCAGTTAATTACCCCCGCTCGTACAACACCTAGGTCGTCTGACTAGAGGACGACCTCGGATAGACTTCAGGTGCAATCAATCCATCATAGAATGAGATGCCATTGCGGCGTTCACTATGCGCCTCATCAACACCAATACGCTATTTTTGGACGAATTTTACGGTGACGACGTGCCTCGGTATGCCATCGTATCACACACATGGAGCGCCGGGGAAGTCACCTTCCAAGATTGGATGGATCTTCCATTAGCGAGAGAGAAGCAGGGATTTCAGAAGATCGAGCTCGCCAGGGCGCAGGCTCTCCGCGATGGGCTGGATTACCTGTGGATTGACACATGCTGCATCAATAAGGACAGCTCCGCCGAGCTCTCGGAGGCGATTAACTCCATGTTCGCTTGGTACGAGTGCTCTGTCAAGTGCTACGCCTACCTGTCAGATATTGAACACCCTGAAGGGTTGCTGAGTGACTACGACCCAAGCAAGCAACATCAGACCCTATCTCGGAGTCGGTGGTTCGCTCGCGGCTGGACGCTCCAGGAACTCCTGGCGCCGCGAGAGGTCCTTTTCTTTTCCGCGGAGTGGAACCTCTTAGGAAACCGCAGGTCGCTCGCGGACGCCATTCAGAGCATCACAAACATCGATTGCCAGTACCTCCACAGAAGGAACAGGAAGCTCCTCTTCGCCGCGAGCGTCGCTGAGCGCATGTCCTGGCTGTCCTGCCGGCGGACCACGCGGGTTGAGGACCTAGCCTACTGCATGCTCGGCATCTTCGACATCAACATGCCGCTCCTCTACGGCGAAGGCGCAAAGGCCTTCACGAGGCTGCAGGAGGAGATCCTCAAGACCTCGACGGACCAGTCCCTCTTCGCCTGGTCGTGGGCCGAGAACGACCCGGGCTCCTGGGTCAGCATGCTGGCTCCCTCGCCGCGGAACTTCAAGAACGGCCAAGGGTACCAGCCCGCCAACGACGCCACGAACAGGCCGGTGCCGTACTCCATGACCAACTTCGGGCTCTCGATACAGCTCACGCTGATCCGCCCGACCGACATCCGTATCTCGAATTTCGGCTTCCGCCCGCCGCAGTACATCGGCGTGCTGGCTTCAGCCACCAAGGACGGCCATCTCATCGGAATTCCACTCGAGGAGACCGGGGTCACGGACACATATCGCGTTGTCCGCGAGTTCCCGCGCCCCATCGCGTTGCAGTGGACCAACAATCGCGCCTTGCGGACGGAGAACCTCAAGGTCGAAGTGCACGACATATTCGTCCCTCCAAGGCCTCCGGGAAAGACCTCGACGTCGTCCAGGTCAATCCGTACGACTCGAGCTTCCATCTCGGGGAGTACGCCATCATGTTGCTCATCGTCAACAGCAAGGGCTCGGTAGGAGAGGTGTTCACCCGTGTCGAGGCGATCCCGAGGTACACGGATTCGATGGCCGGGTTCATCGCGATGAAGAAGTTCAGGCTCCCGCGGATCTTGGCGTACGACGCCTCGTCGTCGTCGTCAGCCACCTTTCGAGCGACGGAAGCGCACGGCGCCCTCGTGCGCCTGCACTGCAACTCCCTGAGCCAGAAAGACGGGGCCCTATGTTTGTTATTCGGGGTACTGGCCAACGAAGAGAGGAAGACCAAGTGGGTGTTCAGATACCTCGACGGTATCGCGGATTCTAAAAACTCTTTCAACGAGGGGAATCTAGAGAGGTTACTGAGAGACGAAGCTGCCAACTGGCGGCTGCCTTCCAAGGCAGAGACCAAGAGCGCCTCCGCTCAGTCGACTGAAAGGAAGCGGGTGACGAAGCGGGATAGCATTACGACCACCTTGGGGCCGGAGTTCAGGGCTGAGGTCAACGACCGAAAGACGGTGGCCAAGGCTGCTCACATCATCGTTTCTAACTTCCCGGCCGCGCTCAGGACTGTGGAGTCATTGTAGAGCTTGATATATCCGCTCTTGGGCTATTTGAATGCTTTTCACAAGGCTCTTCGCGTCATCAAAGGTGTTTTTCTGTCATGCCCATCTGTCTTCAGTCTCCGATGAGCGAAATGATGACAACAATAACTGTTCTCCACGAAACACTCATAATCACTGGGACGACAACAGTTTGGTCTGATACGTTCTGTATATACCGTATAGAGATTGAAATATAGCATAGGTCAGAATTGCTGCCTTTCGGGTTATGTGTATCGTGATATTCATGTACCGGGTGAACTGCGCTGGGCCGCTTATGAGGGCCTAGAGCGACGGTAGTAAATCAATAACTTTTAAATGCCTATAAATGGACTCCTATTTCTCAGCCAGCGTCCGTAACGTAGAAATAGAGGGGGCACTATGCAAAGCACTGTCGCCAGGACAGCAAAGATGGATGATGCCTTGTTAGGATCGACCGAGTGATACAAAACGCTACCAAGCAGCGGGAAAGTTGCGCACAGCAGCGCGCGTGTGAGCCCCAGTGCCGCGAAAGCACTCGCGGTATACGTCTCATAACAATCCGTAAGGTACCCGGCCAGCACGTAGTCGTATTCGTTCACAGCATACCCGATGGGCACGAGGGCCGCCGTTGGTACGGCCCAGTGAAGCAGCACTGCCGGCGGTATTGTCCACGCAAAGCACCAAAGGCCGCCGGCCAGAAGGGGTGCCCCGATAATAAAGCCGCCGAGCTTCGACTCCGGGGTGATGGGCAACCCCTTGGCGGACCGGGTGGCAAGTGTGCGGGCGTCGTAGATGCGCGTGAGTCCGCTCGCTAAAATCCCCAACGCCAGAGCGAGGAAGGGCGTGTTCTTCCAGCCGTTTTTAAGGCCCATGGAGACGTAGACGTGGGGCAATACTTCCGTGAAGAGATAGATCAGACCAAATGCGATGGCACTGACAACTGAAACGAGGAAGACGATCGGTTCGGTGAAAAGGAATCGCAGTGGCCGTACGATGTCGAGTTTCTCGCGAATGGGGGTGTTCTTTGGCTTGGTTCCGGAGACCTGACTGCTGCCTGTCCGCTCATTGTCGGCAATTGTCTTGGCCAACACAACCGAGGGCCGCGACTCCTTGATTGTGAATAGAATAGCGGTCATGCAGGCGTTGACGATTGCTGCTGTGTAGAAAACCCATGTCCTGAAGGGGTTTATTAGTCAAGTTGCGATGATGGTCTGGGGAAATAGAGGCAACTGTACCAGTGAGCAGCGGAGATGATCAAGTCGCTGATGACTCCTCCAGCCAGCAGTCCGATATTGCCAAACACCGCCCACCAGAAGACCCACCAGACCCGGTCTTGGGTATCCCACAAGTCCTCAATACTCCCGGCGGCTACGATGGCCGGGATAGCGGAGAGGAACCCGCCCACAACGCGTCCGACGACTATCGCGGGGATGGTGGGGCACGCGGCGACCAGGACGCATGTTAGGCTGTAGATGGCAGTGCTGACGATGTAGGGTTTCTTCCGGCCGAAGGATTCCGACCACGGAGGCAGGAAAACTCCGCCGAGTGCTTGGCCCATAAGATAACTGGTCCTTCATGTTAGAAGACGGCCGCACCATGGGGGGGAGGAGTACCGGCTCATCGTACGTTGAAACAAACAGGAAAGTCGCCAGAACTGGGCTGACGCCGAGGTCGCGGTGTACGTGGGCAGCAACGGGTGTCTTCTTGGGAGTCAGTATAGTCTTTGCTGAGGACATGTGGTTGGAGGACTTGCCCCTGCGGTGCTTATTGTTGTCCTGTGAGAGTCAGCATCAGCGCGCAAGGCACAAGGGCAGGTGTTTCTTCATACGTGTAAAACTCGAGAAAGATGACCCAGCACGTATCGTAGGTCTTTCTCGCCCGTCCCCAGGTTCGCGGATGGCCATGACTGTCTGATGTCCAAGACAGTTCATCATGCGACACAGAACCAGTGTTCAACTCCGTGTCGTTTTGCCGAGGGCCTTGGGCTTCCAAAGTAGCAACAGCAGCCATTTTGAAAAGGCTCTGCCGCAGGGTAGTTTCTTGTTGTGTTGGGCATGGGATAATGCCCCTTCTGGCATGCGAGGCATATGGGCTTCTAGGTCGAATACTTGTATGAGGAAGCAACAAGAAAGAAAATGCCAAACATGCTAAGGAAAAGCCTCGACCCTGTGGGCCCGAACCCACGATCTCATTTCCCCCTCAAAAGCCACCCGAAGCTGCAAACCATCAGTGGGGCATGTTACATCGTCAAAGAGAAACTTAGACTTCCAGGTCTCTTAACGGGCACTATACAAGCAGATCTTACTTGGGCGATCTAACCGGGCCCGCCGGAGAAAGCACGCACCTGGGGTATACGAGCTAAGTCTGGATTGATGTTCGAGGCTTTACCTAAGACGTCTAGACTGGGCCCGAAGCTGTGGTCGGCTCCAATTCGTGGATGAACCAACTCCCCTTAGCGGTTTTTTACGAGCCGGTGCCGGACTTGGTCATTCGTCGTAGCAACTTCCAAGCCAACGGGGTTTTTTTCTCTCTCAATACTTGCAGAGGGTATAGGACACGACTGACCACTACTCTCAAACCAAGACGATGTAGTTAAACTGACTTTTGGGGGGCGTGCTGTTACATAGCCCAGTCCCCCACGTGTTGAGGTTTTGATAGGTCTAACTCATTGAGTTTCTCCTTCGCTGAAATTTTTAAGTGGAACTGGTTAAGGTAGGTTGGTCTTTGCTTGACGGAGAAACGGACATTTAGTTTAAAATTACCTAATATAGTCTCAATCTCGAGCTGGCTTTGACACAGTCTAAATAGATCATCAATCGGTTGCGGAGCTGAGGTGTCTCGGTCGGGCCGGTGTCCCCACAAGTGTGGGCGGGACAGCCCATAAAAGAAAAGTCTGATATTTCGGAACCCTTAGATGTCCCGCACTTACGGCCCGCGTGTGAGGAGACCGGGTGTTGTGGTTCTTTTCTCTCCCGAAGGAACATAGTGGTTTGAACAGTGTTTTATTTCATCGCATATCCTGGCTGGTGTTCTCTACCCTTGCCCGCCAGACGCTAGAGTCCGTTCGGCCTATAGTCATACTTTGATTGGAGAATCCAGCAGGAACCAGGGTAGTTATATACACTTGGATACCCCAGCGTTGTTGTGTTTGCTTTTGAAAACCCTTATTCAGTGCTGAGTACCGGGCATGATACTAATTTCTGGGGATTGAGTCGTGGAATAGAAGGCTGATGTGTTGCCAAGGATTATATCAGACAGCTACATATAGTGACCTCCGGGTTTGCCGTCGTGTCACGTGTGATACTTACTACGTGTACTGTTTTCTTTCGACTGCGTTATGGTAATTATAATGTTGCATGGATACCTATGCTACCTTTAGAGGGGCGTTTTACGTGTACCGTTGTGGCTCTTTTGTCTCTCGATCTCACTGTCGGACTTGGTATCTGGTAGGAGCATCAGTGGAAGGGCAACATCCATGGGCTCGTGAGCAACGCGGAAGTAGTAACTTGCAGTAGCATTCGGCCATCCGGAAGCAAGATGGAAAAGGTGTTTCTCCATGGTCGATCTTCGCAAAGTTTCAAGCTGACATTGACGTCAACCAGAGCAACTTATTAGTAAGTGGATGTGGTATTTCCAAACTTTAATTATTACGTTGATTTACCAACGCCGGCAAGCGCGGACCCAACAACAGTTTATGATATGTCGTGATCAAAGACGCAATCGCGCAATAGCAATAAAGAATCCGCTCTTGTCATTACATGATATCATTCCAGAATATGCTCCGTGGGCTCACCCTCGTCGTTTCGGACAGTTCTTACAACCCAGTGCCCCGTTTCGGGATTCATCGCCGCTCTCCATTTCCTGTCCTTTACATCCGACCTTGCCTTGCCCCTTTTCCTTATGTCACCGTCAAACCCCGTCTCTTGACTTATGTCCGAGGCGATGCTGAGAAGCTCGCTCCCACCGAGAATTCCGGCCATCGACAACAGCCCCTGAGGCTCCTCGGTAAGGATCGACGGGGCGTCTTGGAGGCGGAAGAACAAAAAGACGACGGTGCATAGCGCGACAGCCAAGAACGCGATGATGATGTAGGCAACCCAATAAACTACGAATAGGCGTGTCGTGGGGACGAAGACCGTCCCGGCGGCCATCTCGACGTTTTGGGGCGAGTCGAAGCCATGAATCGCGACCGCGTTCAGGTAGATGGCCGTGAAAACCCGGGGGATCGCCTCCATCAGCGCCTCTGGTTTAAGCGGATTCGAAGCCTGCGCTCGCTGCGCGTGATACAGCACCAAGTTGCCCATGTCTGACGTAGTCCACTTTGCCTGCGGGTTGAACGTCACTGGTCCGAGAATGCCCTGTTCGAACACCCTCCACAGCTTCGGGCGGCTGGTATCCGGCTGACCTACTTCGGCGAAAGCGACCACGGCCGGAGAGCCCTTGGATGGCGTGACTCTGCAAGTCCCTGACGCTTGGCGGTACCCGGTTGCACAAGAGATGACGCTGATGTTATCGATGTTGTTGCTCGCCGATTCCGAGTACCTGGCTGCTGTAAAGACCAGGCGACTGTAATGCGCCTCGGCAGAACAGTCAAAGTCAACAGTTGTCTTCAGGTATATCTCCTGCGTATTGACGACGGGAAAGCTCTGCTGGAAGTCACAACCCCTGTCGTTACCGGATACTGTAACCATTCCCCCACTAGATGTGATTGTGTAGTCGTTGACCAACTCGCAGCTGAGGTAAGCCGAGTATGACGTTGTGTTTGCCGCCATGTCTGATTCGATAGACGAGCTAGAGTCGGCGGTGAACGGGCGGAAAGCACGCTCGGTATCTGTCCAGGGGATGTTGTCGCCCCCGTAAAGCAGTGTCGCCGAAACGGTGTCCAGAACAGGCCGCCAGTCCAGGGCAGCGTTGATATTATCGGCGTTATAGTCCTTGGCATAAACGATCGGCGTTGGCACCGACACTGCCACGGTCTGTGCTACGAATAAACGTGCAGCAAGGGGGGCAATAAGGTAGGTCAGGAACACAGAGAGCAGACCTGTCGAGCCGACTGTGAAATGTGACTTTCGAAAGGCCTTGTACCAACGCCAAAGCGAATTGATGAAGCGATAGTCCACGATGACTGACATCCTGGCTTCAGAACCTCCATCCTTGCGCAACTCGACATACGGCTGTCGCTCAGCAATCGCGCCGGCGATCCACGCCCAGTAGGCACCGAAAAGAGAAAAGACCAAGCTAGGGAATGAGGTCCAGAGTAGGCCAAGATCCGAAGAGATGTTGAAAATGGTAGCTTCCTGATCCGTCACGGTTATGTTGAGGGTTGAGACCGTGACGAAACCGTTCTTCTGAGAGGACGTGATGGTCAAGGCGATGATTGTGATGGCGAAGGCGAAGTCAAGGACGACGAAGCCTAGGAGGGATGGCCATCGTAGACTAGTAGCCAGCCAGCCGTAGGGACGGGATGGAGACCCTTTACTTTTGCCTGACATGCTGGATTGAGAGCAAATATGTCGTTGTCAGTAAACCATCGAAACTCGGAAGAGAAGAAATCATAATAAGTGATGGCAACGTCCTTTGAAGAAGTGTACTAGCCCGGCTGGAATCATTTGGACCCCTGAAAACGTTTCTATTCAGCCCCAGACTAACGAATGGGACTTGTCGTGATCCGTCTGGCGAGCTGACTCTAGCTTCAGCCCCCAAGGCGTACTCCAATGGCACGCAGACAAGACAATCGGGACAAATCAGAACCACAGCCTCAGCTGAAAACTTGTCACAAGCCGCAGTGGACTTAGCTTGGACCTGCGTTCTTTTAAGGTTGCTCTGATTTGAGGTTCTAGATCATCATAGCTTGTCGAGCGCTCCCAGCCACATTGGTCTGGAACGGTTCAGATGCCAACCTCCCGGGTTGAACTACGCCTGGCTGGGCAAAAGCCCGACGCGGTGGCTTGACTACTATCGTCAGCTCCGGCAGACACCGGGGACGGGCAAGTCATATTTAATATCGAGGAGACGCAAGATCTGCCAGTAGCGGGATTCAACTAACTCGACCGTCACGAAACAAGATGCATCTTTCCGCTCCGTTCGTCGTTACTCTTGCCGCTCTCTTGCGGTTGTGTTACGGGGCGGCCTTCACGCCGCCAACCTGCATCGGCGACATCACAGAATTCCCCAACTGCGAGAAAGTCGATTATTTCACAAAGAAGTGCAGCAACCTCTCAAAGAAAGAGACCATCACCTGCTTCTGCACCCAGGAGCTCTTGAATGCCTACGTGGGGTACTAATCACGTCTCCAAACACAACCTCGATCTCCGTCTGCTAACTTTTTTTCTTCTTTTCTTCCCCGTCCAGCTGCAAGGGCGAGCTCCGGCAATGCGCTCTCAGCAACGCGTTCGACAGCGACTCGGACGACCAGATCGCCGCGTGGCAGGACGCGTGCGGCCCGTACCTGGCGAAAGGCGTCACGACGCCCGCGGCCCACGCCGCGACGAGAACGCTGGACGTGGACAGCTGCAAGGGCGCCGCCGAGAGCTGCGCCCAGCTCAGCCAGTCCACCACCTCGTGCTCGTCGGCGTACACCGAGCCGGCGGAGCTCACGAGCTGCCGGTGCCGAGCGTCGCTGGTCTCCCTCGCCTCCGCCTGCTATCTCGACGGACACCAGTCTTGCATGGGGGATGATGCGACGACGAGCAAGATTTGGGAGTTTCAACACTGCGCTGCCGCTACGAACGTTTTGCAGAAACCAAAGGTGCTTCTATCTTAGGGACATGATCAAGGTGCAGGAAACTGATTTTTTTTCTTTTTCTCTTTCTCGAATAATAGGACACAAGTTCCATCACGTCTGCGGCAGACACTTCTACCGCGCAGAACAAGGCGACTAGTACTTTCAGTTTCGGACCGGGAGCCACTGCTACAACGGCTACCTCCGGTGGAACAGCAGTCATGTACGGCAGTGTTGGTTGGAGGGTGATTGTTGTGCATTTTCCAGTACTGATCTACCTGCTTTTGTAGTAGAGCTCAGCTTTACTGCATCGCATCAAGGTTGAGATGTGTACCACGAACTGCTTGCCAAATTAAGTCAAAAGAAGGAGGAATATGGGATCCAAGGATCCAAGTCGGTTTAACTTGAGTGTCGTGTGAATCTGACCTGTCACATAGTGCTGATACTCAGTTTAAAAAAGCAACCACAACATTAGACATGGTTGATTTGGATAAGAGTCCTTGATTGGGTGAGGCTTTACTTCTAAATGTGTAAGATTAACAGCATAAAACCATCGGACAATCCATAGGGACGGCAAAAAGATAAGAGGTGCGGGGGGTAAATGGGCGATCTGTTGCGTTAGGCTTAGTTATTGATGACATACTGGAAGCATAACTACACACTTGTCTCTAAACTGCATCTTCCTCGCCGTACAATCTGAGCCAGGGACAGGATAGCGACTCCTTGGTAGTTACTATATTAATTGCAACAATGTGGTGTGTTCTCAGCTTATTATCTCGGCAAATGGGATTTACATCATGCGGGACAGAATCCACTGAGCGTGCATTATCTCCACGGATTCTAGATATAGACCTATATTACTATTGTATATCTGAAAGTCACTTTAGCCCAGCTGTCGGAAGGTTCATTAAATCTGGTGGAGCTTGATCAAGTGCTTTGTTTGCATCGCCATGTGAATCTGTCTCTCTCTCGCCTGCTGTCGACTTATATTTGGAGGTGTTATAGACATCCCCTAGGGATTGTTTGAAGTGTAATTGATTATTATAGGCAACAGAGGGTCAAATTGGTATCTACTAGTACAGACAAAGGAGATCTATGGTATCGACTGTGGCAATCCTTCTGTGGTATCATCGAGAAATCATGAATCAAGCAAAGGGTCATCAACGCCGAATGCTGCCCCGAAATTGTTCCGACAAAAGAGTGTGTTCTGTCCGTCAAAATGGTCGTGTCTCTCATCCTTAGCGGCTACCGTTGACCTTTGGCTTGCTGCCCTGCATCGCCTCCATGCCGGCGTTGAGCTTGCCAAACTGCCACTCGGGGAGGGTGATGCCGGTCTGTTCGTTGATGGTCGTCATCAGGGGCGGCAGCATCTGGTAGACGTTGCGCATGGTATCGACCCCAGAATTCCCGGCGGCGCCCTCGCCGCCGGCCTGGCTGCCCGTGTTCCAGACGCTGATCTTGGGCTGCAGGCCACGGATGGCGTCGGCATTGGCCTTGGCCAGCTGGACGTAGGTGCCCTTTTCGATCATGAGGTACTGCAGCAGACCGGAGGGCCCGCCGAAGGCGCCGGACATCTTGGCGTAAGCGTCCGCCATCGCAGCGACGCCCTCGGCCCTCTTCAGGGCGATGGCGAGCTCGGCGTCGGCGGTGAGCTGGGCCGAGTACTGGTGGGCCTCGGCTTCCTGACGGGACTTGTAGGCGTTGGCGTCGGCTGTCTTCGTGGTGCGGTTGAACTCGGCCGAGGTTTGGGCGTCGGCGTCCTTCTGGATCTTGTAGGCCTTGGCCTCGGTCTCGCGCTGGCTCTTTTCAAAGTTTGCCTTGGCGTCGGCTTCGATGGCATAGGCCTCGGCGTCGGCGTGCTGCTGGCGGGCCTCGCGCTGGATGGTGGCCTTGACGACGTCGGTGGCGCGCAGGCGCTCGATCTCGGCGGCGGCACGCTTGACCTCAACCTCTCGCTTGAGGTCCTCGTCCTTGGACTCGAGGGCGCGGCGGGCCTCGACGCGGGCAATCTCGACGTCCTTGCTGAGGGAGGCCTGGCGGGTGTCGAGGTTGGCCTCGGCGGTAGCGCGCTCGATGTCGCGCTCCGTCTTCTGAACCGCGGTCTCGGCGTAGATCTTGGCGATCTCGCGCTCCTGCTCACCCTTACGCTTGGACTCGCCAACGTTGCCGCGCAGCTGGGCCTCGGCGACGTCGATCCTGGCCTGATTGCTGGCGCCCTCGTGGGCCTTGCGGGAGAGGGACTCGAAGTAGTTCGAGTTGGGGGCGTCCTTGAGCTCCTTGACATTGGCGTTGTAGATCTTGAGGCCGAACTGGTCGAGCTCGGACTGAATGTTCTTGAAGATGCGACGCTTGAAGACCTCGCGCTCGGTGAAGATCTCCTCCATGGTCATGCTGGAGACGAGGACGCGGACCTCGCCCTCAATGATGCCCTTGACGATGTTCTCGAGGTGGAGCATGGTGCCGTTCTTCTTCTCGCCCGAGTCGGCGAGCAGCATGGCGTACTTCATGAGGGAGTCGCCGCGGTCCTCGCGGCGGTTGGAAGAAACGTGGTCGTCGTCGTTGTCGTGGCTAGAGGGGCCGGAGTGGGCGGATTGATGGGTGGCGTTGGCGCCGCGCTGATTGACGTCCGGGCCGACGGTGAAGACGACGGGCAGGAGGAACTGAAGCTTCTCCTTGGTCATGGCCTGAAGGTTCATGGCATAGTCGTGGGGCTGGACGCTGAAGCGCATGCAGCGCTGGAAGGGCCATACCCAAGCTGCCTTTGTGATCTTGACGGCCTTCACGGACATACCCGTGATGGCGAGGTATTCATCGGGGGCAGCGACTCTGTACGACATCTCGGCGGTTGTGTGAGGATGTAACTAACTGGTATCAAGTGGCGGGGGGTAAATGTGAGGTGAGTTGATAAACGCTAATCAGAATCGTCTCGAGACGTAAAGTTGAATAGATTTGGGTGTAGTTATATGCAAATGCGGATGAGACTAAGTCGGTCACTCGGATGGCTCGAGAGCTGATGGGGGCGAAGGTTTTGTGACGGCTTGGGCGAGCTTGCTACTTGCAGCAGTGAGTGTGAGTGGCTGGATGGTGTGGATATATATGTTTGGTGCGTGATACCTTTGGCAAAGGTGCTTTTTTGGGTATCTTGATTCCTTGGACGAGAGAAGAACATGTTATAACGAAGAAACACGGGTGTTATATATACGAGGAATGTCGTGGTGGTTGTTTTGACTACTCGAGCGCATCTCATCATAGCGGTAGGCAGGCAGGGAAGGAACGCCCAGCCGAGCCTGCCGACGGCAACACAACGGCAAGTGCTGCTAGTCTGCGACGAGGCATCTTTTTCGCGGCACGAAAATCAGAAGTTGGCCTATCGAGTTAGCCTCGCAGGCTGTCGATGACTGTAGGAATGAGTGTCAATGTGTAGGTGTGTGTGCAGGTATCAGTCGATGAGCAACATATTCGGGGCGGGGCAGTGCATTCTAGTCGATGTACGGAGTACGGATATGTACATATAGTCGAGTCGGTACCTGTCTGCTTCTGCCTCTACCTGACGCTCGTACCTGCCCGCCTGCATTGACTACCTAATCGTAAACTGCAGTACGGTACGGATACAGTACGTGTATTCGTACCTGGAAGGAAGCGGCGCCACCACCCTCGTTTAGGTAAGGCAGACATACGCAGTACGTACTGGGTACTTTGGTATTCGAGTCGATCCGATACACAGCCCAATCATGATGGACCAAAGGTGGTAAAAAAGTCAGGTGAGATGGACCGTGCGATGTGATCCTTCTCGAAGGCTTCCTTAAACGGCTGCCTAATGTACGTACCCGCATGACGCCTTACCTATTTCGGTCACGTGGCGGATGTGGGGAAACCCATCACAATCGAAAGGGTCTTGATCATCCAAGATCATCATCCCTGGCTGGTCGTTCGTCTGAGGCCCGCCACAAGGGTCGCCGCCCAGACACATCTATGGCCTCTATCGGATTCGCATTAGGTACGGGTCAATGTCACTCCAGCATGGGAGGCCGTGGTCTTGACAGCCTCACTCAGTCTTCAATACGGATAGATATGGCCTGTTCATCACCACACTTGAGGCTCGGCCCCGTCTCTCCTCCACTATCGCCGAGATGCGATCCACTTTCGGGCGCTGAGCACCGGGCATTCTACATACTACCGTATCAGGCCAATGCATGTTCTACTGTCACTGTCACTCTCTCTCTCTTCACCGAAACCTAACTTTCCGACTTCATCCGGGGCTATCTCCAAGACAGACATTCTTCTTCCGGGGTAAAGCCAATCGGAGAAGCTTGGTCGATTCCCCGCCGTCAAGCTTCGCGCTTCGTCTCAAACCGTCGACCGAGGTCCCGGTCCCGAATTCCAACGTGGATCCCGAAAGCGGGCCTCATTCGGTCACTTATTGCGGAATAGCTGTGAGAGGGGCCATCTCAGTTCCTCGCGCCAGCCAGCGCACCATGTTCCAATGAGGATTCAGCCACAGGCTACAGCGCGGCACAGCACTTTAGTCGGGCGCATCGCCCCTCCTTTGCTGCTAGGTAGAGTTACCGGCCCCGATTGTCCTTGGAATCATATCATCTCCTTCGCGGCCGCCATGTCCAAGCGCCATCGACCACACCACCCAACCGAGTCACAGCCTCAGCCCGGTCTTGGAGCCAACCTCGGCCAAGATGTTACCATGAGCGATCCTCGTGACTGATTTGACTCGATCGACCCCCGCCACCCCCGTATTGAAGTTTGCCTCGGATACACGGATGCGTGCATGCTGAGTCTCATATTCAGCCTTGTAAACACATTTCTTATCGGCGTCGACCGACAGCGCATACGTCTGGTCCATTGTTCATCCAATCACCTACCTGACCATCTCTGAGGCAAAGCTAGTTCCTCATTCCAGAGGACATTAGCACGCAAGGCGTTTTTCCCCCGCGCAGACGACTCTTCCGTGTGCATCACCCCAAAATTTTAGTCATCCTCACAAAAACGACTTTCTTCATCCAGCCCACTTAGTATCACCAGATAGGTCATATCCAACCGACTTGACTTACACCTCAAGTAAACATAGCTCTTCTGGACAACCAAAATGTCCAAATATCCGGACGGGGACGGCGACCTGCCGCCTCCATCCTACAATGAAGCAACGACTTCATACGTATCCACCCCCTCATTTCATCCCGCTTCATCCGTCTCTGCGACCCTCGACAGCCTGTCATCTCTCCTGCGGGTAACGCAATCTCAGCAGGCGGTCCGGGATACCTTCACAACCACAAACCTCCTCCCGCTCTTGACACCACACGTCACATCCCTCTTGACCCGCCTGGGAACAACACCGCACCCGCCGGCACTGACGGAGCTCTACCTCGTGCCCGCCGCCGCAGTCGGGCCGGAGTGGAGCATCGCCTCGGGCGCCGACAGGAGGGCGGGGGAAGTCGCCCACGTCACCCGCGTGAGGCCGGAAACGGACCCGGACTCGAAAGGTGGCCGAAGCGATAGTAAACGCGCCGCTTGGTCTGCCAGCACAGAGGTCGCGAGCTCGTCGTCGCGCGACTACAAGTTCGACGAGTGGGGCCGCTGGGATGACGACACAGTCGCGGCCTCGACGTCCAGGGAGGGGCGCTGGTGGTGGGACGACGAGGCTTTGGCGCGCCGTCTCGCAAAGCGATTACAGCCCGAGCCCAAGCTCGACCGCGTCGTCGTCAGCGCCGTGGTGGAACAGGCGAGAGAGGAGAAGAAGGCGGCTAGGTGGGGGATGTTCAGGTCCGCCACCCAGTCGCCCTCGCCGTCCTCGTCTGCCTCGCCGCTGCCTCGACAGCCCAACAAACAAGAAGAAGACGTCGTCATGAAGGTGCGCGCAGAAGAAGTCACCTTTCGCAGGGAAAACGAGATGGGGATATGGGAGAGCATGCGCGGGTACGGCATCGTCGTGAGAGTGAGGATTCGAGAGACCTGAGACGCTTGCGCCGGGGAAGTCCGAGATAAGCACGCTCCGTGGCTGGGGAAAGCTGTTGAAGCAAGGTGGACAGGTAGCGATGAAAGAACGCCAAGACGGTTTATTGTACATAAAGGGTATGCCGCGCACCTGCTGCGACTATACAAGCAGCAAGTGGGAAACGGGCCAGCCTGTAGGCTTAGCATAAACAATGCTAATTATCGGTTCATGCATGTGTTTCATGCCAAAGGAAACATCTCTACGCAATTTCCAAACTGCTGGTGAAGGGAATGATTATATATGTAACAACGACTGGCTATCGTTGAGTCCGCACAAATTTCCTCAGCCCTCATGGTAACACTCTGTGTCTCCTGTTACTTCTTAGTGTAACAAAATTTCTAACCATAAGGCGCAGTCCAGTACTTCTTACAGCCATTACCGCCACAGTGAGCTACTATGCTAATAATATATGTAACGCCGATTTCAGAGAGCAGTAGTACGATCCCAAGCTGCTTATACTCCCTCATCGCGGCATCCAGGAACTCGTCCTTCATTCTCTTCCAATTGCGAGCGCCGAACTGCCACTTCTCGAAATACCGCAGGTCTTCGACCCGCAGGCTCTTGAAAGCCTCCCTACGTGTTTGCCTTCCTAAGGGTCTTCACTATCTTGCAAAGAATAAGCGGCGGCTCCCTCCCCAGGAGGAGGAAGCGTGGGTCACAATTACTCGTGATCACCTCCACTGTCTCGAGCGACTCCATACAGACGATGTCTTCCTCCTCCCATAACGTGGCTCCCCAATCTGTGTCGGGAATACTTATTCGGGCCCCGGTAGCGAGGTGTCGCAGCTGGCGTAGGCAGGTGATATCGGGGCGCTCGCCATAGTGGAACTGGTGGTAAGCTGATGTGATCACCCACACTAGAGACTCTAACGTGTCCCGAACGGGCTCGAACGCTCCAACGCAGGGAGTGTGGGCAGCAGCTCGCGCCAGTGACCGAAGTCGCATCTGCTCCTCTGGGTGAGATCCAGGCTGCGCAATACCGGTAGCCGGACGGCCCCCCGACGCAAGGATATTTTGGATCGATTTGGCCCGCCTAAGGTCCCGTCTCTCTGACTCAACGTCATAGTAGGGAGAAAAGTCGAAGGCGACGGCTACGCGGGTCACGTACTGCTGCAGCCACCCGCTTTCCGACGCAAGAGTATTCTGGATCGATTGGGTGCGCCTGAACTCCCGTCTCTCTGCTTCCCAGTAAGAATCGTAGGTGACGGCCAGGTGCGTCACGTACTGCTGCAGAAATGCGCTCTCGTTCTTGGTGATGGTTTCCATGAACATGTACAGCTGCTGGTGGTTAAAGCTGTGGACGACTGCTTTATGATAGAGAACCGCCACGCACGCCCGGCAGATGAGGACGCACGTGACCAAGAGGCTAAGGATGCTCTTGTTTTTGTATTTGGGAAGCTGCCTACTGACACCCGGACACCGCCTTACTTCGTGAAGGAAGAGAGACCAGGGCCGGTAGCGTCGGTGCTCCCCGTTGTTCGTGGTGTACTGGAGGTCCGGCAGCGTCTTGCGACTATCGGACGAGGCGAATTTGTCTTGCGCGACCAATTTTGCAATCTTTCTAAGGATCTCGACTGGCGTTGTCGACAAGCTGGGCTTTGGGATCACATCTGCAGAATGGAACGTGTTGGAGACGGGCTCCATGATGGTTTCTCTTACAGGATGACATGCTAGGCGAATCGTTCCGTATCCTTGCTGATGGCGGTATTATGGTGGAGATCGGCAAGAAAGACATTCTCGACCGCAACAGCCTGCCCCTCGCGCCATTTGACCGCAGCCTTTCTTTCCGGGCTGTCGATCTATCACCCGAGAGAACCACGGACGCGCTTATCTCGAGGCTCTTCCCCAAGGTGTTTCAGCTCTTTGAGGGCGGCCATAAGCCCATCAACCCGATTCATACGTTCCCGTGAGCAGACACCCCTTCCGCGATAATGGCTCCTATCTCATTGTCGGCGGTCTTCGTGGTCTCTGTGGCTCCCTCGCCATGTGCTTGGCCAAGTCCGGTGCAAGACACCTCGCCGTATTCTCGCGCAGTGGGTACACTGATGACAGATCCCGGGACGTCGTGAAGCAGGTCAAGGCCCTTGGAGCTCGCATTGATCTTATGGCCGATATTACTGTTGAAGCAGAAGTTGAAACCGCTTTCCGACAGACAACATTGCCTATTACTGGTATTGTCTAGGGCGCAATGGTCCTCTGTGTAAGTTCTGTCCTCGACAGCTGTCCTATCGCTAGGCGACTTTGCCTATGGCCTACAATTAGTAGACTACATAGTTCAAGCACCTGGCCAAGCCATTGTTAACACCAGTACCGGCCGTTCGATTCCATGACTCTTAAGGAGTATTACAAGGCTGTTCGATGGAAGATTAATGGAACTTGAAACCTACACAAGGCCGCTGAAGCCCTTGACCTTGGGCTTGACTTCTTTACGCTCCTCTCAGCATCTCTGGCGTTGTGGGTAACCGTGGTCAGGCGAATTGCGCCGCCGCCAACGTCTTCCTTGACAATTTTGCTGCACACCGCCGTAACCGGGGCCAGACAGCCTGTGCCGTCGACCTGGACGTCATCGAAGACTCAGGCGTCATTGCTGAAAACGCCCAGTTGCAAAACCAGTTCGACTCCAGCGTGTATAAGGGCATCAATGACGCCCACCTGCGCAAGATCCTGCATCTCTCGCTGCTGCAACAGCAGGAAGCTCCGGAGCGAGTCGGCAGATCCTGCGGCCAAGCTGAAAACGACGGTGGAGGTGGTCAGCGGATGTTTCGCGAGGTTGCTGCGGCTGTCAGAGCCGATGGACCCGGCGCGCCCGCTGTCGGTCTACGGAATCGACTCGCTGGCGGCGGTGGAGGTGAGTGATTGGGTAAGGACTGAGCTAGGAGCGCTGGTGACTACGCTAAACATTATGAACGAGGCATCCTCGACAACATTTTCTGAAAAGGTTATTGTGAAACCTGCTACTTAGACCGGGGAAGAGACTTCTGCATAGAGCTAACAAGATAATATAACAGATTACTCCATCTTGTAAATAATACTACAAACATATTATGTTGCTTGGTAAGCTAGAATACCCATGCGGCTCTATACAGACTCTCACTTGAGTGTATAGATGCGTTATCAATCATGTTTAGCTCTAACAGCCCTGCTTAGCAGCATCTGGCATCAGTATGATTAGTATGTTGGGTCTAGAGGTGCCACGTTGACGTCAACAGTGTTGTGTTGTTAGTATAGATGAGTTGCTAAATAGCTAGCTAGCTAGCTATCAAGGGGGTGTATTAAATATGTAAAGATATTACTAATAGGTAAGATTACACCTAAGTGGCTTACGGGTAAGAGTCACCAAAGCCTCTGTCTACCGGCCACTAAAGCGCCCACCTGCTTTAGGGCCCCTATGGACAGGATGCTTTGGCGTGGGTTATCAGTAAGGCGGGCAGATGTAGAACCTTCCATCAGTAGCATGGCCGGGCTGGGCGCTCCGGGGGTCTACAGACAGGACATCAGGTTCCACACGCGTGTTACCTACCAGTAGCTGCCGCTGGAGCGTTCCGGATGTAGGTCCTCGGAAGCATCTACGCCGGCGAGTTATTATCAGTAGGTTCCACCACATTGGCTAGGCTGACTGCAAGACCTGGGTTGGGCTGTTGCGAGGTGAGTCTCTAGAGCCGGATTCCAAGGAACCAGGTTAGAGGAGAATCAGGAAAAACAATCACCCACCCCAGCTAACTCACAATGATGCCTTCATTCTATCCAAGTGCAAGCTTTTTGGTCGGAGTTCCCCTAACAGGGGTTCACCTTCCTGAGGACTCGAGGAGCGAACTTTCACCACGGGTTGTGACCATATATGATGTGCGACCCGTTCACTTGTGGACTACGTTATCTGTATGTAACCTACACCATAGTTTTTTAATTTCTGAGAAGTTATTTGTATGCTTAATCCCGTGGCTACATAAGGGCTGTGCTGTCTGCTGCTGCTATTTAACGTATTTAACGGGTCATGTTGCTTGTGACTGATTAGGTCGTAACAGCATGGCCAGTGAGCACCCGCTGACGCGGTTGGAAATCGCTGAAACCCAAGAAACGGGTGCGCGGCTCGGTTAGTGTTTGCGACAGACAAACAAGATGATAATATGATTGAATGATTGCATTGTAACGATTTGCAGAGAGAGCGAATACGCTAGTTGTCTAACAGAAGGTTTAAATTCCAAGGGCGACCCCAGTGTTAGATGCTAGAAATTATGCTTCAGCGGGCCGGCGATGGCTAAGAAACTTTTGCAAAAACTTCGGAAGAGACTGCGAGTAATGGTATTGGACCGATGGTACACGGGCGTTAGAGTTGGGCACCACCGCTGAATTGAAGGTCACAAACTTCGAGGTTAAATCTTAACCTGTAACAGCTAAGTTTGAATTATAACATCTTGTATGTCCAAAGTCACTGAATCATGTCGACTGTGGCTGTGGGTATGGATGCAGACCACACATCTGAACCCAACTGCCGTCCTACGTTCCGAAACAGCCGTTATATGACTGGACACCAGGCAGATCTGGCCGATCCAGCCTACATACTATACAAGAAACAAGGATCGCAGGAGCGCTCCCCAAGATGTGCCCTATGGACGTGTGACAAGGTCCTTCGGTAATACAGAGTCAACAAAACAGCCCCGCTGGAAAGATGGCAACGGGTTTTGTTGCCGCGTGATCACTCGCACAACAGTCGACAATACATCGATGCGCACCAGCAGCTCTTCGTAATGGGCCAGGCTGAGCAGTGATGGCGAACTCCACAGGTCCGACCGGCGCGGCCCCGCCGCCCCCCGGGGAAACGCCCAACTTTGAAGACCCGCGAGACGTCAACCACACGGCCCACGTTGTGTACATGAGCCTCATCCAGGCCATCGTCGTCTTCTTCTTCGCCGTACGTGTCTACGCGAAGCTGTCGGTAGATGGAAGATTCCGGTTAGAAGACTGTAGGTTTTGTGCGTCAGTGGTGCGTTCAGTTTTAGTCCGATTAACATAAGAAACCAGGGAGTTGTCTGATAGGATGGGTGAGCTTATGTCCCGGCATCCGACTTCCAGCTTGATATCGGCTTGATATTGGTTCCTGACCTATCCAGATCTTCACTGTGGTCCTAAATTCGGTCATCATCATAAGTATGCACCCACGTTTTAAGTGGAGCTAAATACGTCAGTTAAAAGTAGGCGACGCATTAACAAAAAGCACAGGAATCCATTACGGTCTCGGATTCCATATATGGGACATCACCAAGAGCAACTATATGATGATCCAAAAGGTGTGTACCAAGGCCCCGGAAACTACAAGAAAAAGACATTTTACTAGAACCTTCCGCTGCAGTGGACGTACGTCAGCAACCTATTGTACTCGCCCGCCGCTTTCTTCACCAAGATGGCCCTGATACTCATCACCGTACGTGTCTTCTCCGTCAGCACAGGTGTCGCACGGGCACTCTACAGTACCATGGCCTTGTTCCTTCTCTGCTACATCACGGTGGAGCTCCTAAAGACTTTCGTGTGCAACCCTGTGCAAGCGTATTGGGATCCGACAATATCCAACTTTAGATGCATCAATCAAACCATACTTTTCACATCCGATACCTCTATCGCCATACTATCCGATTTGATTACACTAGGGGTTCCCACCTTTTTGGCGTGGAGGCTGAGGGTTTCGATGGCCAAGAAGCTTAAGATTATCCTGCTTTTGGGTACTGGTGGTTTGGGCGTTGCGGTGACAGTCTACAGGATGTTCTTGGTGGCCAGAAATGATTCTACCACAGACCCGACCATCGATTTCGTGCCAATTGACTGGACAGTGTAAGTCTTGTGTTTTTGTCGTGAACAGACCGACTGCCAACCTTGACTGACCGCAGTACAACAGGGTGGGGGAGCTCGCCATCGGTGTGATATGCGCCTGCTTCCCTCCGATTAATCATCTCATAGAGAAACGAGCCGCCAGAAGACGAGCCGCCAGAAGACGATCTTCGAACGAAACTCGGGAGCTTCCGCCGTGGCTGAAGAAAATTTCAGGGCATATTGGTTTCCGGTCACACTGGAATGTGGGCGTCACCTCCGGGAAGGCGAGTGACAAGTCACCGAAGTTTCGAAGTGCCGACTCGAGCGGTGTAATGCAAACCACACTTCGGCCGGAGAGAGGCAGACCGCGGCAATCAGGTTGTGACGTTGAGCTCGGAGCTTTTTCAGAGTCTTACCCCGAGCCTCATCCGGGACAGCCGGTGCTGACAACAGTGCCAAGTTATTAATAAGCATAATTGGCTGACTCCGCCACCTGCTGTTCGGTGGCATAGTCCTGTTAGACTTGATAGTCCACCATGAACATCTAACCAATATGATTGTCCGTTTTGTATGACACTAACCACTGATGCCGTCTTGACGGTAGCATTTCTCGGCACAGGCTGATCCGGGATGTAGCCTAGATGGGCACGTCAGTGGGTGAGACTTGAGGAAATCCATTGTTCATGGTGCCGGTAGTCAATATAACAGGTTCGGCCGAGCCCAATCCTGGGCGATCCGTGGTATACGGGATTGCTGGGAATGAAGGTGCAGCTGTTGTTATAGATATGGTGACGCCATCCCAGTGTTCAGTACGGGCTGGTTTGGGAGGTGACGAATCCGGAGATTGGAGACCTCGAAGCCTCCCTTCGACAGAAGCGGCAGCCCTGCCCCTACGTGGCCCCTTCGCGGAGCTGGGCATCGCAAACCAGACAGTTCGAGCTTCTCCCAAACCGTCGGTATTTCCTCGAGGGCTCGGGTCCGTCCGAAGAACATGAGGAAACCCAGAAGATTAACATGTCAGTTTCCGAAACGTTACCATGCCACGTTCGCCCCGAGTTCGTCTTAGTCCGGCATCCGATGGATCTGCAATGGCGTAGCCAGTTCGGCCGTCCCAACACAGGCTCTCACATTTGTTTACTTGCTAAGCTGGCGGCATTCCCTTCAGATGTCATTACAGAACCTCGCACCAGCGAGCATCCCCCATTCGCATACTTTGCAGATGGCAGCGGCATTTGCTTGTTCGACTGGACGGTGGGATTGACCCAGGTCCAACCGTCTGGTAAGATGCAGCTGTTGCTCGTTTCCAGTTGCGGCTTCCAGACCAACAACTGGCCAACCCTCCAATGGCTTGCGAGCCTCCGGGACACGCCAGAAAAGACATATCAGTTTCCAACCCCGCCGAGAGTGCTCACAGACGAAGACTATCAGGGGCGGAAGTCATAACATGGGAGGCGCCGACAGCCTGGTCGATGAATTGATATATGTATCTTGAAAGGCCATGTATCGATAGCTTCGAACCCGTTGTCACGCATTGCCCACGGTATGCCCAACGCGCATAATCGGCGAATCCGAACAGTCAAATATGTTCCTTAGCAAGGGGGAGGTGGGAATTTCCACCAGGCACCAGATTTCGCCGTTGCCACTAGTCCGACCCGTTCTGTAACGGCATCGGTGGTCTAGCGAAATGTTTGAGAAGGTCTGAGAAGCCTTGTCTGTCTCTTTTGACGCAGATTCTCGTTCCTGGCGCTGTGGCAGTTGTTGCTTGGCCAGCGAGCAGCTTGGCTTGGCCCGCCGCTAAATACCAGCCTCCTGGCCACCGTTCAGATATCTTCCAGTTCCAGTACTGTTCACGCTTGTTGGGCCCGGCCAAATGCTTGTCGTTTTTGGCTCGCCTGTCGTCTTGGCCGCTGCACACGAGCACTATTGTGTAGAATCTCCTGCATCAACTTGCGCCACGCCTTGTAAGTTGGCATTCTTTGTTTTGCTCCTCTTTCCTCCATATCAAGACATGATCTTTACCACTGGGCACAAATTGCCGATGTCATTACTATTCGTTCCATGGCGTCCACAGGCCTGCCCACACGAAAGAATCACTGCGCGTTATCTTGAGTGTCCTCAATTGCGGGCTAGCTACCGGGAAACGCCTTTCTGGCCTTCTTATCTACTTCACGATCGGTGCCAGAGCGTTGAGATACTTGGGCTCACCATGCGGGTGCGCACTAAGAACGGATTCGGTGTTGAGAAAGAAAGACACCGCATTTGGGAAAGCTAACGTGAGACCTGCGCCTCCGTACCACTCGCCATCAGCAGAATTCTCGCGTTCCTTCATTTTCTGTTCCATACATTTCATCCTTTCAGCTGGAAGTGTAAGTCGTGTCGGCAAGCGAGAATGCTTAGTCGGTCCCGCCCTGCCGTACTGGAAACATGTGGATTTTGAGGTACCAAGGGCCCGAATCCTAAAGGTCGTTGGTTGTCTTTACGAGTACTCATTCTTTTCCGCCAGTATTTGCATATGTTCTGCTTTCGGACACTATGAGCGCTCGCCGACAAAAGGACCGAGAGGGAAGCGATTCATCCCACTTCCAAGCTTCCACAACATCCACACCCAACGCCGAGCTACCACCAGCAGCAGAGACGCCAGCGGTCTTTCGGGACTCTGAGAATCATAGGAATTGGTTCCGGGATGGCACAGGAAGCTCCCACCGGCGTGATTCCGGCAACGAAACAGGGGGCACCTCCAACGAGACGCATGGAATGGAGGACAAGAAAGGCGTCGACGAGAAGAAACCACCCCCAACGCGCCTATCCCCAAATCATTACCTGAAAAGGGCCAGCTTTGGGGAGTTCTCGCCCCCATTCACTGCCAGCAGGAGAAGTCTCAATCCCAAGCCTGTGGTGCGCCAGTCACGATGGCGCTTCTTCAGCGGATGGATCATCCACGTCCCGGCCCTGCTCCTGACGGTGGGCGTCACCGTCCTGAGCCAGCAGAGGCTGTTCTGGTACCCACCCTCGGGCATTCAGAACAAACGACTCGACCTGACGGCCGACGACCTCAACAACGTCCTGCAGCTGCCGGCAAAGGTGCACGAGTTCCTCATCGTGGCGTCGCTGTCCGCGATCGGGCTGAGCATCTTCCGACGGCGGTTGATCGGGGACGGCGTCCGTCTGGGGTTCCTCACCGGGGGGTACCGGGTCGGTGACCTCGAGTACCTCGTCAGCCCGGCGTTCTGGCGGCAGGGGTTCGGGGGGTTCGGCTCCTGGGACCTCATTCTCGCCGCGTACTTCGTGTTCGCGACGATTCTTTCGGCCCTCGTCGGGCCGGCATCTGCCATCCTCCTCATCCCGACGCCCGGCTGGTATGCCATGAACCACGACCGGGCGTTCGACAACATCACCATGCCGTTGGTCTATCCCTCAACGGCCGATGGCGTCTGGCCTGTCTTCCTAAGCCCGGATAAGGCTCCGTGGACGAATCAATCCGGTCTCTACATCACCGACTGGGAAAAGTGCAAAGGATCTCAGGGTCTGTACCAGAGGTACTGCCCGGCCGGGGGCTTCTCCGAAATTTGGACATGGGCCCAGAGCTTTGGCTCCAGCAACCTGCAGGCGAACGTCACTTTCCAATCCCCGGCCATCCAGCGAAACCTGATTCTCACCTACTCCAACCGCTCGACGACGATCGCTACGACTCCGTCGAGGTCCTTTGTGTCAACCGTTGGCCTGTTCAACAACTACGTACGGGAAAACCCGGTCGGTGACATATCGAACGGAGTTCACTACAAACTGGCGCCTAGGCTGTCACATACGTCGGGGAATCAGTCGCACAAGTCCATCTACCAACCCTTGGTACAGTCCAAGTGCAAGGTCTACGACGCGGATGAGCTCCCTCCGGGACAGCTGCCATACTATCCGACCAATTACTTGAACTGTTTCAACGATTCCATCTGCCAAGATCACAAGAACCTGCCCCAGAGCTTTCCTGTGACACGGTTGACTGAGTCACAGCGGACAAGAACTCCGCCGACTTTCCGCACCCGGGGAAGCTCGGTCGTCGTCATCTCGGGCCAAGTCCCCGGCTCGACGACCGGCATGGAAAACACCTGGATCTATGGCTGCAGTCTGCTCGCCACTTGGGTCGCGGCCAGCTACACCTTTGACCCCTGGCTCAGCCGCACGATCGAGTCCACCGTCAGCAGTCCTGCCGGGATGCAAAGCATTGTGAACGGAGACACGCTGGAGGACGGTTACGTCATCAGATTCAACGACAGCTGGTTCCCGTACATGGATCCCCATATGAACGAGACGGGGCCGGATGGGGTCCTGGGGCCGACGACGGCTATCCTTCGGCTGTTGAACCTGTTCACCACTACGCAAAATGCCAACAGCAGCGTCCAGGCCGTGCTGGCCCCGGTCGAGGCCAACAACATCACGGCGGCGGAGATCCTCTTGGAGAAGCTGTTCGCGACGTATCTCGCCGACAGCCTGGCTCGCACGGGGTCCCAGATGGGGCCGTATCTCGTCCTCAACCAGAACGAGACGCACATATCGGGCATCGACCTGCTCTCGCAGCACGGCTACTTCGGCGGCGTCAACAACATCGACACGTTCAACGCGACCCACGTCCGGTGGCAGAGACAGAACACGACGACCTACGAGAACGAGACGATCGCGCGCCTGTCGAGCAAGTACCGGGGGTTCCTCGAGTTCGACTTCGACGTCCAGCAGTACGGCTACGGCTCGGGGGACCCGCGCACGACGCTGCGCTTCGCCGTGGCCGTCATGCTCATCTACCTGGCCGCGCTCACCGTCTACGCGCTGGTCATCGCCTGCGCGCACGTGCTGGAGCACTACGACGTCGAGTGGAAGGGGCAGCCGGTGCGCGTCTGGAGCGTCCGGCCCTGGGGCAACCTGCAGGACCTGTCCGTCCTCGCGCTGCGTTCGCAGCCGCCCGCCGACGAGAACCTGACGAGCTCCGGCAGCGGAGACGCGAGGTCGGGCAGGGTGTGGGAGAGGGTCGTGCGAGTGCGGGCAGACGACCAGCAGAACCTGCACCTGGTCATGGACGAACCCGTCCCCATGCGGAGGGTGCATCACGCGGGCGGCGTCATGTATTACTGATTTCCGCTGCGAAACAAGCATTTTGCTTCGAGACGATGGGGGGGGGGAGGGGTTTCAAGATACAAATCTCGATGCTGCTCGACGGAACGTGCTTCAGAGCCAGTCATGACATGCGACCGGTCTGATATGTCGTGTTGAGACGACGAAACCCGCTGTATTCATGCTGGTCCGGGCGGGAACATCGGCGATGAGCAATGGCGTCACTTGTTGATAGGTTCGTCTAATGCAATGCGACGCACGAATGATATAAAAGTCTTATTTTTTTTCTTCTTTTTCACGAATTTCTGAGCATATGTATAGCACACTGGGGTATCTCGCGTTATACTTCTTTGCAAAAAGGAGAAGGCAAAAAAAAAAATTACTTTTAAGCCTTCTCGCCCTTAATCACTTTGTTCCGACCAATCCCCACCATCTGGATCATCTCCCTCCAGAACGTGGTGGGGGGCTCGTGCAATACGGCATGCTGCTCGTAGGCCTCGATGATGGGGCGGTCCCATGTCAAGTCGACGTCCTTGGGCTTGATGTAGTGGGTGCGCTTCAACACCTTCCAGAAGATGAAGAGGAGGGGCGCGATGATCTGCATGGTGTAGTTGGAGAAGAAGGAGGCAACGCTGAACTCGGGGCGGAAGGCGGACCAGCCGTAGGTCAGGATGACGATGGACTGCAGGAAGAGGGCGATGAAGGCGCTGTACGGCTGGAAGTATCCGTAGTAGGGCATGGTGCGGCGGTCGACGCCCTGGGCCTTGCACGCGTAGTAGTAGTTTATGAAGGTGATGGACATGACGAGGTAGTTGATGACGCCACCTCCGGTGATGAGGGCGAGGAGCCAGCTCAAGACCTTGGCGGAGCCGCTGCCGCACTGCAGGAATGAGAGCATGGGGAAGATCATGGTGACGGCGAAGCAGTAGATGGGCACGCCGTTCTTGGTGGTCTTGCGGAGCAGGGCCGGGGCGCGGCCGTCGAGGGCCAGGCTGTACAGGGAGCGGGAGGCGCAGTAGGTGTAGGTGTTGCCGGCGGAGAAGATGGTGGTGAAGAGCAGGGCGTTGACCAGGTGGGGGAGGCCCTGGATCTTCATGTTCTCCATGGCCATGACCCAGGGGGACGCAGCGGCGGTGCCGCGGCCCTCGCCGCCGCCGAGGTAGATCTTCTCGAGGATGGGGTCGTTGTGGGGGAGCACGATGCCGCAGGTCAGGGCGGCGCCGACGAAGAAGATGCCGAAGCGCACGTAGACGGTCTTGAAGGCCGACTTGATGTACAGGCTCGGGTGCTTGGCCTCGGCGGCGATCATGGAGATGTAGTCCGGGCCGACGATGGTGAAGGTGGCGGTGGCCAGGGCGCCCATGAAGCCCTCCATGCGGCCCGTGTCGCCCTGCGTGAGGTACTCGGAGAAGGCGCCGGGGTTCTTCCAGTAGCGGAAGCCGTAGGCATCGTGCTGGGGGTTGCCGCCGACCATGGTGATGAAGGTGAAGAAGAAGAGGATGAAGATGAGCAGGACCTTGCCGCCCGAGAGCCAGAACTCTGCTTCACCGAATACGCCAACAGCAACAACATTCAAGAGACTAGATTCACACAATCGACGTTTAGCATGCATACACAACAAGCAAGCAAGCAAGCAAGCACATGGGGAAGATGAGGAGGAAGGGATCACAACGGGGCGCGACTAGGGGCTCTAAAGAGTTATCCGAGGGGTCGGTTTCGAAGTCGCTTGGCCCTGGAAGGAAAACAAGAAAACAAGAGGTCAACCATCTCGACGGACGGACAGGCGGTGGACTTACGCGTATGCGAGAATGATGGCGACGCAGAAGCCGGCGGTCGGACCGGGCTCGGTGATCTTTTCGTTCCAGAAGGAGCAGACGAGGTTCAGGGCGGTGATTTCGAAGGGGATGAGCAGGGCCTCGTAGAGGAAGTAGTTCCAGCCGACCATGAAGCCGAGGGCGTCGTCGACCCAGACGCCGGCGAGGCGGATGAAGCCGCCGGAGACGGGCATGTAGGTGCTCATCTCGGCGATGGAGTTGTTGACGAGGGCGACGACGCAGGCGTAGAGGGTGTAGGCGAGGAGCAGGCTGCCGGGCCCGCCCTTGACGAGGCCCTCGCCGATGGTGACGAAGAGGCCGGTCCCGATGGTGCCCCCGATGGCGATCAGCTGGATCTGACGGTTGTCCAGGCGGCGCAGGAGGCCGTCCGAGTTGTGCCGCACAGAGGAGCCATAGCTATCGAGGGAGTCCCTCTCGCCGGGGACGGTTTCGGCCGGGCCCTTGAGCTCGGAAGCCGACATGACTGTTGGGTGTGTGCGCGTGTATGTGAGAGAGAGAGAGAGAGGGGGAGAGAGGTTTCCGTGCCGAAAGTCTCTTCGTGGCGCGGAGGCCAAATTCGAGATTTAGGCTCGTCCTGAGGGTGAGACGGGAAGACGGGAGGCGGAGGATACCACGGCAAAGCTCATGTGGAGGAATGTTGCAAGGGGGGAGGAGTCCGAGGTCGCGTGAGGTTGGCAACCGTGGGTTGAGAGTGAAAGAGGGGGGATGTGTTGTGAGGGAGGGAGGGTGAGAGGGGAGAAGATCGACCGAGCACACAGGAACTTGGAAGCGGACGGCAGAATCGAGACGGGGAGAAGGTTAGGTTTTAATGGTTGCAAGAGGTGGGAAACAGAAGAAGGAAGAGAGAGGCAAGATCAACGGTTCGTCTAGTCGACGGAGGGGGGGGGGGGTTGTATCCATACTGGGGGAAAACTCTTTACGACGGTCGCCCGGCATCCCGATAATCTGCGGTGCATGCCACACAGTACAGGGCATTACGACTAGATGGTAGTAAGAGTTGGCTAGAGTTCTTCAGCCGTCAATCACTGTAGGTTTCGGTCAAATCATAGCCCGCCCTTTCACGGCGTTGCTTTGCATCAGAAATCCAGGGACAACGGGGAGTACCCATACGGAACCCACGAAACGTTGTAGGGTTGTGTGGAGTTGGGACCGGGGCCGTCCCTTGTTTCCGTACGACCTTCTCCCCCTCCCTACCCTAACACCCCAGTCGTCGCGAACTCCATCCCCAATACTTTGGCTAAGGCAGGGCAGGGAGGGCATTGTCCGCAATGTCGTCATATCTCTATCTTGGCGGCGTCCCCGGCCTCATTGGACCGGGGTTTGAGTCCGATCAGGTGGTCGGCAGCAGGCGCGTTATCGCCGCCCTGGAGTACTGTAGTTTTGGGTTTTCTTTATCAGTTGCGAGAGTTTCTTTGAGTGACTAAAGGATGCCGTGTTATCCATATCGCTAACCCCGGGGGAAAATCCAGATAAGATGGGAAAATCCCCAGCTTTATCTGCAGGGACGGCACGGTGGAAATGGCGAGATTCTGCGCGCGTGGGGGGGAGGGGGGTTCATTTCGATACGTATCCCCCATATCGCCGGCCATCACAATCTGCCAATCTCTACTGTCAGGCTGCGGTCAGCGGCCGTGCGAAGGAGGGGTCTCAACTCTCAAGGGTACATTGCGTGTAGTGAGTGTCTTTGGTGTTGCGGTGTCCCAGTATTGTTAGGGGGGGGGGGGGGGGGGGGGGGGGGGGCACTTCACGGGCTACGCCGTCGTGCGCGAATTTGCAGATTCAGTCAATAAAGATTGGACGGTCTCATCATCAGACATTACATAATGCGCCAAGTGCGTGTGGTAGTGTATACTGCTAGGACATACTATGCAAGTACGATGTATTATGTAAGTACACTATGTACGATGCACGATCAATTGGCGCGGTGGCCAACTTGTGGACTCCAACGGTCCAATTCGCCATTCGGTGAGAGACCGACGACGGAGGCACTAAAGACGAAAATTGGCGCGAGTGAACCTGGTCTTGAGGGCGAGTGAGTCCAGGGGTATGCCATGGACCAGACGCTGTGCAAACATGGAGTACATGGACGAATGAGAGACTGCGAAAGGGAAAAGGAAGAATAAGAAAACATCTCTTTAGGTTTATGTCACCTAAGAATAAATACTAAGAGCGACCGCCTCAGACACGTACCGTACCTCAGTCATCTAAAGACACCAACCATCATGGCCAATTACGACCGTCGTATTTTGAGGAAATTATGCCCAAAACTTAGATGAAAAGGAGAGAGTATAAAAAAAAAAAAAAAAAAAAAAAAAAAAGACAAAGAAAAATCTTAACGGAAGCGTTGTGTCAAAGGGGTCACAGTAATACTTATCTTATCCACTTAATATGCAGCCGCCAGTCAATGCCCGGCCAAGACATGTGGAACCTGAGTACCATATCCTTGGTATACTGTTGTTTCCAACAGATCAAACTAAATTACATCCGCAAGGAACAAGGTTTTGAGTCGCGAGCTTGCGGAGAGCGGAGGGCTGCGGCTGGTATCCGTACTGTTGCCTACTACTACTTAGCCCGGGCGAAGCGAGGCTGATGGGATGGGTGTGTCGTTAAAAGAAGGCCGTCTCTAAGAAGCCATTGACGATTCGAGAGACGATCAGATCAGCAAGCAAGCAAGCAAGCAAGCATCGATAAGATTCTCGGACGGGCTCGAGCCAGCCGCCTTGCCGTCGGCTTCGGGGACACAAGCAAAGCGCGCGCTGCTGGGCATTTACTGGGCATGTCATTGAGATTTGTACATAGTATATGTATGGGCGCTGAGTATCCGTATCCGTACATCGTACTCCGTACGCTACCTAGGTACGTACGGATATGGTAGGTGTACATCGTACATGTGCGGCCTCACGAGGCATCACCTTGGATACGTACCGCAGTGGAGACATGATACGATGCCCTTGGCCAAGACGCTGACGGCGCAAATGCTTCCGACCACGTGATTGGAACGAAGGCTAGAGTGTGGGGGGGTCCTCGACACCGTAAGGCCCCACCCTTAGCGGGGAACGGTGTCTCCACTCTCGGTCTTACTAGGTATACATACTTGTAGTATGGATACATACCTGTACGTATCTGTGCCCCGCCTATTGCCCTGCTTTATCCGACTTGGCAGCATTTACGGTACGTACCCCGGGAAGGCAAGAAAGAAGAGTAAGGATACAAAGTGTCTTTTTACATTACAGTGTTTCTTCATATTGTCAACGAATTAGTCAAATAGCGTGTCAGAAGGGTTTCTCTCGTAAGTGGTTCGATCTCCTCAGGAAATGCAGTGTATGTAGAACAGCATTTCTTTGTATGATACGTAGCCCAAGCGACCTTACGAAGGGAAACGCTTGGAATTGGTACCCTTTTGTACACGTCTCCGTGCGTACTGTGTGTATCCGTAATTGTCCGAACGGCGCACATGCGGTCGAGGGGAGGGGAGCCTTGCGCGCACCCACGGTGAAGAAAAAAAGACAAAAGTGAAAATGACGTAGGCTGCGCGCCGTAGCCGGCGAATAATTGCGCGGGCAATGAATGGGATTAAATGCGTACGTAGCCGGACGAACATCCATGCCTGCCCACTACCGACAAGGCGCAAGGCACAAGGCAAAAGACACATATTCCCGAAGCAGGGCTCCCGCTACCCCGCTGGCCTCGGCTGACAATGTTTGATTCAGCGAGGCCACTCAGTCGCATTGTCCATTATCTAATGCCAACGTCCTGAATCAAGGTTATGCAGATTTTGAGGATTTCTCAGCTGCTTGCGTTGTGGTTCTCGAGGGAGGTTCCTTTTCCACAATTCTCGGTATGGCGGCTACCAGCGGTTCACGCGGTGAAAGAAGGGACACAGCCAACGCTTTTCTGACCTACCGGTATCTATGTGTCATGACATCAAGGCTTCGCCCATGTGTCCATCCATTCTAACCAACCGTACTTCGTTCAATTGATGGTCCCGATGGTCCCAAGTGAGGCCGTTGTCAGCATTAGTTGTCGGATCCGCCAGATCGGGCGCCGAATAAGTCCAATCACCAAAAGTTCATGCTGCAACCTACGCCCAGCATGCCGAATGTGCAATTGCAAGGCTAACCCCTGGTGCCCGGGCGACGTCCCTGAACTTCAATTTCGAATGCTAGGTACAACCATCTACCCTGGTTGAACTCTAGTGCTACGGATCGCCGCTCCGTTAAACCTTTACGTCCTTTGCGAGTGCCATCATCATTATTATTAGTATCGCCGAAATTCGTTCGTTGCATACACTAACGCCGTGACCACCGCCGCAGCTACATGTCGCCTACGCCGCCGGTAATGGGTCTCTAAGCAAACCGATAAAATAACCGCAATCTTTCTTTCTTTGCGATGTCGCCGCAAGTGGGTCGGCTGTTTCAACGACGCTGGCCGGCAACTCCCGGGTTGGCGCTTTTCGCGACAGCTTCACCGTCTGTGGACGTGCGCTTCCTGTATCGATCACTCCTGAACTTGGTTCCGCGAGCTTGTTCCTCCTGAATCGCGCAAAGGCAAACGGCGACGGCGACGCCCGGGAGTTCCGAGACCATGACCGCATCTGTCTGGAGTTGCGCTCTTTTCGAAGCTTACAAGCTCGGGCAACGATAACGGCGGCAGCTGATCTCTTTTTGAGGATTGGGGCCCTTCAAATGCGTCCCATATTTCACGGAACCAGAGTTGTGACAGGGCCATCAGCCAACCAGATTTAATACTCTAGTACAGTGACATGTAACAAGTCTGGGCTCACCTATTCAAAGTGGCACATTGTGTGGTGAGCCCAGACTTATTGCATGTCACTGTATACCTGCTTACTCGAGCCCGTCCCGCCTTAGCGGCGCTCCTGGAATCGTTCTGCGCCGGGAATACATGCCGCTGCCCAAGAGTCATTCGTCATGACCTCTGTTTTATCGCGCGTCGGCCCCGACGACGTGGCTGCCCAAGGTGATGGCTTGGACCGTAAAAGCCGTGCCATCGGCATCCCGAGTCAGGTTTGCGTCAGTATTGCACGCACCGCAAGTCTAAACCCAAGACTCGTTCTGACAAAGAAGCCACGTCGAGCCGTCCGACGCAAGAAGAAACAAGAGAGATGTAGAAAAAAAAAATCCGAAAAAAACTGCATCGTTTTCGTCCTTGATAGCCACTTCCGCCCGTCGCCAGAGATCCCACATCGCCTTGCCGCGCAAAGGGCGAAGCGCACCATGACCCGCTCCGCCGCCAATGCTGATCTCCCGCCAGAATATGTGGCGGATGGGGCCGCCGTCCACGAGCGCCTGCCCCCGGACACGCTACGCTTGGCTGGCCGCTCTATCCACTCGGCGACCTCGCGCGACATCGACGCGCCGGGGCGCTACGAGCTCAACCACCAAATGGACTTTCTGCGCGAGACGGACAGGCTGGTCGAGTTCAGCCGCATCGACTACGCCATCAGGCGAAAAGCCGGCCGGAACGCCGCCGCCGCCGCCGCCGCCGCCGCCTCGGTCCCGGAGATCACCTCGCAGCCGAGGCACGCGTTCAACCTGGAACGGCCGCCGGCCATCCTGCAGGAGGCGTTCCCGTACTACATCAAGCCGGTCTCGCGGAGCGGGCTGGGCAACATCGGGCTCAAGTTCACAAGGATCGGCAAGAGCCTGTGCAAGGCGTGGCGCGTCGGGCGGCGCAGGGCCACCGGCGGGAAGGAGCACGACACGCTCGAGTACGAGGCGCGCGAGCTCCTCTTCGACGTCCGGCGCAACAACGACGTGCTGGACTGGTTTGACGGGGCCAAGAACCGGCTCGCCGTGGAGTACTCCAGGGATGACATGTACAGCCTCAACGTCCTGGTGCCCATGGACCAGGCGATGCGGGACGCCCTCGTCGCCTCGTGGTGTGTGAAGTTGTGGAACGACCTAGCCGTGAAGTTCCACGAGCGGCGGACCTGGAAACACTGTGAGTCCGACGCCTTTGGCTTGCGGTGAACCTGTGCTGACGTGACTGCGTGTTCTTCAAGTCAAATACATCATGCAGACATGCACAGCTGGCTTGCCAAAATGAGACGGAGAGAAACTTTTGGACTAGACTGGCAGCGGCGGCATAGTTTCTCGGGGGGGGGGAGGGGGCGGTGTTAAATGCTTTATGGGCTTGAAGCAGAAGATAACCTTTGAATCTAGCGGCTACATCGCCTGGCACCTGTTCACGTTGTACCCGTGATCAATGAATGCTCGGCTCCGAACCGAAGGACACCACAGCGGGAGACCCGCTTTTCCCACTCGGAGCGGCCGATGCCGATGCCGGTGCTAAGGCGTCACCGGAGTTCTCCCGGTAAAATTTGCGCTCCACGCAAAGAACTGGGAACAGCCTTGATCTGACATCATCGGCGCCATTCTCGTCGCCGCCTTCGCAAATCCCATACTTTTTCACTTTTCCCACCACGATTGTCCGATTGTTAGAAAAAACCTACCATTACGCGCCAACGAATCCCTCCACTACTCCCTAGTTAACCCCCCATCTGACTCATCCGCGCTGAATATCCCCCCCCCTTCTCCTTACCCCTCCCCCACCCCTGCAATATCACCGTCGCAGTCCAGCTCCGCTCGGTGCCGGTATCTCCTCTGAACACTCCGTACCGCCCACCTCTTCCCACCCGCCGCCGAAGCGCATAATCCAGTATGGACGGACCGTACGCCCGGGAGCTGGCCGCCGCCATCGCCGCCGTCCAGCACGCCGCCAAGCTCAGCCGGCGCGTCCTCGCCGCCTCGGACAAGGGCGTCGTGACGAAGGAGGACCTCAGCCCGGTCACGGTCGCCGATTTCGCCATCCAGGCCCTGCTGACAAGCACGCTGCACGCCGCCTTCCCCGACGACAGGTTCGTGGGCGAGGAGTCCGCCGCGGACCTGCGGGAGAACCCGAAGCTCTGCGCCTCGGTGTGGGCGCTCCTGCAGCAGGTCGCAGGCGACAGGGCCGAGGACTCGCTGTGCAAGCTGCCCGCGTCGCCCGAGGAGATGTGCGACATGATCGACTGGTGCGGCCTCGGCGACCCCTCGCCCGCCGGCCGGTTCTGGGTCTTCGACCCCATCGACGGGACCAAGACCTTCGTGCGGGGCGAGCTGTACGCCATCAACGTCTGCCTGATGGAGGACGGGAGGCAGAGCGTCGGCGTCGTCGGCCTGCCGCTGCTGTCGGCCGACGCCACGGCGCCCATCAACAACGACTCCATCGACCCGACCGGCACCGGCAGCATCATGTTCGCCGTCCGCTCCCACGGCACCTTCATCCGGCCCATGTCCGGCCCAATCGACCTGCCGCCGACCAAGATCCCCCGGCACGCCGACGCCCACCCCGCCGACGCCGACGCTGACGCGCGTCCACCCCTGGTCTCCGTCACCTGCATCGAGGGCTCCGAGTCCGGCGCCCCGGGCATCCACCAAAAGGTCGCCGACCGCCTCGGCGTCGCCTACCCGGGCAACGACCTTCTCGGCTGGGTCCTGCGCTGGGCCGTGCTGGGCCTCGGCCAGGCCAACTGCACCTTCTGGGCGTACCGGCGGCGGGACCGCCTCGCCAAGATCTGGGACCACGCTGGCGCCATGCTGCTGTTCGAGGAGGTCGGCGGCAAGGTCACCGACGTCGACGGGAACCCGGTGAACCTGACGGCGGGGCGCAAGATGGTGGCCAACTACGGCTTCGTCGCCGCGCCGCCCTCCGTCCACGCCCGGGTGTTGGAGGCTGTTATAGAGACGTTGAAGGAGGAGGGCCTCCATGAGTTGCTAGGTTAGAACCGGGGGAGGGGGGGGGGGGGTTAAAAACACTAGACGAATGTGGCGTTCATAGCGTTATTTGCTTTTTTTTTTTTTTTTGTACGGATTACTCTCCATGCCCCGGATCATTTCAAGTTCTAGGCTCAATTCTCGGGATGCTTTCAAACATTGTCACTTTGGTCGGCCCGATGCGGCAGAGACGCTTCTTTGATTTCATCGTCAATGTCTCTTACTCATCGATCTATTCCAAATCCTACTAGACTCGTCCCGGCAAGAAGATAGTGTGGCCAGTAGCGCGTTCCGAGGTTCAAGCTGAACCCCGGCCCGAAGCCCGCGTGTCGAGGCGGAAGAGTCACAACGGTTACACGAGGGACTTGGCTAGGACGAGTGCGACGCCTCCGTCCGTGAGCGTGGTATCCAAAGAAGGTCCCCAAGCCATTATCACCGCAAAGATGGCCAAACTTCCCACCGTCTAAGCCATGGGTAGATACACTTTTTCCTTCTTCTTTTTTTTCTTGGAAGACTTACGCTTGTCAATTTCCATCTTCCCTTTGAGACTCCGTCCTGGGTTTAGTTCGTGTCTCTCATGGAAGCCCACCAGCCCACTATCTCGAGTACTTCAACTACTTCATTGACTGCTCTGGCGTTTCATCGGCAGCTTCGGCGCTCTTTCGGCACCTTGCCGATTCTTCCAATTAATCATGCTGTGGACTGGGTCATTCAGCTCAGTTCATCCCCCCTCCCTTGGCGGAATCCTTCGGGAATGGATGTAGCTCCTCTATGACAACACATTGAAGATACAGAGATCGATTTTCTTATTACCTGAGCGGTCGCGGGTAGAATAACGGTGTCTTTTACGTGATAGTGTCCAATCTAAACTAGTATTTTACCCCCAAAAGTCACTATACAGACCTTGAAGTATACACTGGTCCTTCTACCGCACTCTAACAAATTACTTTGCATCACTTTTATCATGAATTTCGAAGGATAGTATAAATAGTTATATATGTATGGTTAGAGAGTAGATCATGGGAGTTCATGTAAAGCGATGTAGGCTGCTAATTGGTACACTAATGTATCTGGCTCCTTTCGACAGCAGCATCAACTTCCACGGCCACACCGACGCTCCCTAATGAAACATAATGATTATGACCCGGGAAAACAGCACATCTCTACTAAAAGCTCTCCTATACATTGAATCCTGGCCTGGACTCTCACACTGTGCTGGATTAGTAGGTGTAGCGGTTGAAGTGGATATGCTGGACGTGCGTTAGGTACGCTAGTATCGTACCCAATTAGGCTGAGTCGATCTACCTGCATTCGGATCGAGCTCCAGTTAGATGAAATGTTGATACTGATTTGGGACTGCACCTCTAGAACGGGTTAGACACCATCAGCCGCTACTAAGTTGAGTCTATGATCGTGCCCAACGGACAAAGGGCTAGTCAGTGAGCTAGTATAAAGACGGGCAAAGTGGTTTGTCTCAACTGTAGACTTCCGAGCTAAGCTCCTCTCGCTTATGCTAGCGAAGAGGGTTCGACTAGGCCAAGCACCGTTACTTGGTTGCTTGTAATATCTTTTTATCATCGTTGATCCTACTATCGTTATATGAATCTAAAACAGTTGATCAACCGACCAATCCGGGCTCTTTTCATTTGGCATGGTATCGAACACGACGCTTTTTGAATACTCGAATGATGCTGTCACTTGCTGTTCTGCGAGATTTGCAGGAGATCATCGATATATTACTCTGCCGTTGGCGGGTACACCGTCAAAGAAACTGACTCTCTCCTGATGTGGCGCGGACCAACAGCCCGCTACTGAGCGTTAGTCTATAATATCATGCCACCCACTTCCCTTCCGCTTTCATCAGTGCGTTGCACTACCTACTACTTGGCATTGCTGTCAAGGCAAAACCATGGAAGGTGTCTCACTAGGACTTCTTGTGAAGATATACCCCTCCTTCTTCCGCTTTCTTTTTCCTGCAGGCAATCCCTGAAGCTGTAGTGAATCCTACACGGTGGAAATCATGAGGCTTCTACACAACGGCCTGTTCCTAGTAACCGTTTGCACTGCTACAGCAACATTGTTGCCGGAACCACGAGCTGCTTCCTCGACAACTACTCTCCTCGAAGACATTCCGAAGTGCTCAGTAAGTGACACGTTGTTTCTAAGCTAGTCACCGCTCACTGGCTGTTTTGGAAAATACTTGCTGACACCCCTTGTCTGCCGGTAGTTGCCGTGTTTCGTTGATCTATTGCAAACAGCAGAATGTGGCAGCTTGCCATTCGGACCATGCGTGTGTACGAACATGCGCCTTCAATCTCAAGTTTCAACATGCGTACAAACGTCCTGCATGTTCGAAGAACAAGTCGGTAAGTATTTGGAAATGGTTCGGCTTCTCATTTGGTTGCTTTGCGAGGAGATAAGCTGATTTGTATTGGGTCCACTGCACTAGTAACATCCCGCATATCGCAAGAGTTCTGCCACGGCTATCCGATTCCTGAGTACCGTCGCAATTTCTGCCGAGTTTTCCTTGTCGTTCTGCCTGCAATAACGGCTGTTGTTGTCGTTATGAGATTCATATCAAGGAGGATAGGCAGGATCCGGCTTTGGTGGGATGACTGGACAGCACTGATTGCTTTGGTAAGTTCTATTCGGATATGCTGCACTGGCCATTGCGGTCTTGTTAATTACTGACAAACATAGCTTTGCTTAACGATAACGCTGGGATGCGGTGTCGCAAGTAAGAAAAAACTTCCCTTGAAGCCTTGGAAAATCCCGTAAGCGCTGTTATTAACCCTGCCGTTTTGCAGGTGTCGAACTTGGCTTTGGCCTTCATTTCTGGCACGTGGAACCTGGAAATTCAAAGCCTATCCTTCAAGTTTGTAGTCCCCGGGCCCTATTTCGTACGCAATTCGTTAATGCTTTCCGGAAGCTTTTCTACATAACGCAGGTATTCTATCTCGTAAAGCAGTAAATCATCCTCTATCCCTCGTCACTAGACGAGCAATATCACTGATTTGTCCTAGCATCGCTGCCAAAATTTCTATCTGCGCCATGTACCTACGGATCCTCGTCGACCGCTGGTCCCGTATAACTGTTATTGGCCTCATTGCGTCCCTTATAATCCAGACACTTTTGTTCTTGTTCCTGGTGGTGTTTCAATGCACACCGGTTCAGTCGATATGGGACCGGTCCATTCCCGGGTTCTGTCTCAACATTCAAGCCATCGGCTATGCAGGGGCAGCTTTCACAATCACTTATGACTTCATCTTTATCGTCCTGCCATTGCCTCAGCTCTTGAAACTGAATATAGCCTTGCGCAAGAAATTGGTTCTGGCTTTTCTATTGACGTTGGGCTCAGTGTAAGTGACAAACACAGAGGCTATGGCGTGATGTTCACGGTGGCTGACCATACAAAGTGCCTGTGTCGCAAGCATGGTTCGTCTCAAGTTCTTGGTCACGTTTTCCCATACTTTTGACGCGACCTGTAAGCATCTACTACCCGCCAACAATTCTGTGCAATGCTAATGTTTATAGGGGACAATGTTGAAATCCTCATTTGGTCCACCTTGGAAATCGACTTGGTGATGATTTGCGGCAGCCTTCCTGCACTACGGCCGCTAGTCAACAAAGTGAAAGAAACAATGAGATCGTTCGGTCGTCGGGAGCACAACGAATCTGTTGCAGGGTGTGAGGACCAGGCCAAGTTGAGCGATCTCGGTCAATACCAGGCATCAGACAAGTCTTATGTCTTGCCAGATTCTCCAAGAAAACTAGACGCGCAAGTGTGCGCTTATGACCAGGCATCGTTGTTTGACCCTAGTGCATCCGATACTCGATAATACCAACCGACATATTTCTCCTTTCGCGCATATAACATATTACGTACAACATTTCAGCACGAGAGGCATCCTACCTCGGATGCCATTAGTTCGCTTATACTACAGAAAACGCAATCTTTCCCACGTGCTACAACCAACTTGTAACGTAGCCGGGAGCTTACATGTAGCTATCCCATCCTGCTTAGTAGAAAGGTTCTCGGGATGCCAGACTGAGTGTCTTGCAGAAAACTTGTGCCACACGTGCTCTGATCGTGAGTCTCACCCGACCTTCTGGAACGCGACTAGAAATTCCAGTGCATAAATGCATGGGTCTGTGGCAGTAGTTCGCGTGTGCCCCTGTACCAAAGCTGGGCATTATCACTGTCTTTTAAGGTAAGGAAAACCATACTGCCTTGCGTGTTGAAGATATCGCGAGGCTCCTCACCATATTTTGTCCACATGCCTACCTTCACGGCGGTCCAGGCTGTCCAGTGTCATCTCAGCAAGTTTAGCGTGTCGCGAAATGTACGGCATACGGCAACGGACTTCGCCGGACATTTTTCAGGTACGCTGGCTTTCCTTTCGCATTGATGACCACCCCCTGGCTGGCATCCTTCAACCGACCGGCTCTCGGCTCGCCCTGACATGTTGAGATCCTTGCACGCCGGGGTACCTTGGACGGCAATATATGTCAGACAACATGACAGGCGGAGTTAAGCATGCTTATCCGATGGTAACTTTGGATGTAATTGATATATTGCTCGTCGTTGAATACCACTGATCTTGGTTCGCAGGGTGGTAGCCCGCGGCTACCTTGTCCCGTACCGTCTCTTTCTGCACCGCAGCGCCGGGATTATTCGACCCCTTACTGGAACTATTTAGTCCTGCGCGCACAGATTAGGTCCACCTCGTGGTGATCACCGAAGTCCCAAAGGGAGAGCAGCATGCGATCTACGTGATTTTCATAGTCAATATCCGCCAAGTCGCAGGCGCCGCAAGACCGATGTTACAGACGTGTACGGATACCTGGCCCCAGTCAAAGTTGACACACGTTATAAAGCTGGTTTCAGGAGCTTGTTAAGCTTCAATAGCTATAAAGTTAAGCTTGGCAGCGATGCTGCAGTGGGTCCTGGTACGACCTACCCCATCCATACCGTATCCACTCGTTAGATTCACAAACCGCACTGACCGCGGGCTGCTGGATAAGGGCTAGCGGGCTGGCAGAAACAGGGATCTAGAAGTGGCAAATGCAGGGGTTAGTCATGTACGTTAGCAGCAAGTTAGGTAGCAAAGGCCAGTAAACAGACTTATGGTTGGCATTGGATTTCCTCCCTCCCTCCTACTCTAGATCTCCCATGGCCTTGTTGAACTATCTCCAATAGGTTGCTAGACGTCTTTAACTAGAGATATATACTCTTTGCTGTTGTTGTTTACATTAACGTTAAGTATCTTTTTATTACTTTAAGTAATTTCCTTCTTAATATAGGTATTATAGTTAAAGTTATCCTAACTATCCTATAATATCTTCTTATTTAGTATATCCTTTATCTAAATCTTATTAATATTACTTCTATCTAGATTACTACTAATCTTATACTAAAAAAAAGATTACTAGACTATTTTACCTCTTTTAGCTAGGCAATAGGTAGCTATTATAATAGTATAGGTAACTATAATATATTTTATTAATATAGACTACTTAATAGGTAGGCTAAGCTAATAAGTAGTAGCTTACTTTATTTACTATATATATTTATTTATTACTTTAGATAACTACTACTTAAAGGGCTTATTAATAGTAGTATTAAAAGGTTAAAGGAGGAAAGTTATACTAGGTAGTATAAGGCTAAGTGTAATATAATTAAAGTAAAGTTATAATAGTATTACAGGGGTCTTATAAAAAGTAGTAATATCTATAACTAAGAGGTATTTTTACCTTACTATAAAGGGGAAGAATTTATTAGTTAGCTACTACCTAAGAAGGTACTTATTATTATAAGCTATATTATTATATTTAACTATTACCTCTTTACTATATAAGTTACTCTTATATACCTTAAGTTAGCTACCTACGTTAGTAGGCCTACTGTAAAAAATTAACTTAGGCAGTAGCTATTAAACCCTATTAGTAAAGATATAGAGGATTAAAGTAGCTTATTACTTACTTTAGCTACTATAGTTAGTCTTACTAGCTATAGTATAGGCCCCTCTAGCTACCTACGTTAACCTATTAAGGTACTTAAAGGGTATAGGGGTCTTATTAAAGTTAATAATATAGTTAGGTAAAAATTAGAGGCTACTAATAGGCAGTTACTACTAGGCAAATAAAGGCTAGCTAATTTATTAGTTAAAGTAGAGGAAGTTAGTAATAATAGTAAGGTATTTAGTAAGTAGCTTTAAGGCTTACTTTATAAGCTAGTAGTTTAAAATATTCTATTATATAAGGAAGCTACTAAACCAGCCTAGAGAGAATTAGAAGAAGTATATTAAAGGTTTACTAGTAATAAGGGCATTAGGGTATATAGCAGCAAAAAGGGCCTTAGCCTCCTGCTTAAACTATCTAGTAGTAATAATATTATTATAAGCTTATTATTACTAGAAGTAACTATAGAGGTTAGCTTCTATTACTAGCCACTTTAGTTAATAGTATATAGTTAGGGTAATAATAGTATCTTGTATATAATACTAAGTAGCTACTGTTGCTAATAGTATCTTAAAGTAAGCAGTGGCCTTACTAAGGGTTAGGTAGCAAAGGCCATTAGCAGGGTCTAAAGGGGTATTACTAGCCTATTGCTATTACTATTACTGTTAGCTAGGGTCTATAGGGCAGCAGTAGTGCTCAAGGTATAGTAAGACCTTAACCTGCCTTTAGCGCCTATATAACTATTTAACTTACTTAATTAACTTAGTTACTGTATATTATTGCTTAGCAATAGGTGTAGGTTTCTTGCCTATTTTCTTGTGTAACAGCGGTGTAACTAGTGTAATATTTAGGTTAATATTGCCTAGCGGCTAGCAGTTAGGCATCGTGAATAACGGGTTAATGGGTTGTGGGTTGTAAGTTGTGGGCTGGCTGGCTGGCTGGCAAGTGGGTGGGTGGGTGGGTGGGTTGGTGGGTGGGTTGGTTGACCGCCTTTCAAAATAGGCTTAGTGGGTGGTCTGGGCGGTTTGTGAATCTAACGAGTGGATACGGTACTCCTCAGCGAACCTTGTAAAACAACCTCAACCTTGAGGTGTCAATAACTCAACTACCCTACTTCCGGCTACCCCCCACATCCGGCCCATCATCACCACCACCATCACCACCACTATCACTACTTATTTCACCACCTCTGCTGCCCACCCATATGCAACTTCCGGCCTCACTAGGTAATTCAGATGCACTGGATTCATCTGGACTATCTATATCGCCAATATCTAGGGTTTACGCCTACTAGATATTATATATAGTAGCAAAGGTACTATTAGGTAATAAGGGGACCTTTTTCCTTTTATATTACTATAGGTTATTTAACTTACCCTCTAGCTAGTAGACCTTTTACTCTAGAAATATATTTCTAGATACCTACTTATTATACCCCTTTTATATCTTTCTAGATAAGTAATAAATAGTATAGGCATCTAACTTATCTTTTACTAACTAGTTTAACTAGTATAGTTAATACTATAATTTAGTAGACTAATAAAAGGTTAACTATAAGATAATAAATATAGCTTTATCTTACTATTAGCTACTAGGCTAGCTAGGCTAGCTAGTCTATTAGTCTTTAGTAACTATAAGGTTAAATAGAGGCTACTATATATATATTAGCTATAGTCTAGTTAACTTTTAGCTACTTTTAATATTTTAGACTATTATAACTATATTTTTAGCCTTTATATAATAGGCTAAAAATACCCTTTTATTAGTAATAGTTAAATTACTAACCTAGTTATCTAGATATTTAACCTCTCTTTAATAAGTGTACTTTAATAGGCTAAAGACTAATATATCTAGTAGTTAAAGGATAATAAAAAAGTATAGTAGTAGATATAGTAGATATATATTATTCTAGAAGTATTCCTATATAAAGTCTATTAATATATAGCTATAATACTTATCTAGAACTAGTAGTCTAGCTACCTCTAGCTTACTAGGTATAGTGCCTAGGATAAAGACCTTCTTTAGCTACTTAAGGGTAGTCTTCTTAGTTATTTAGCTATTATTTATATATATAAAGTACTATCTTTTATATCTAGATAAGTTAAATAAGAACTACTAGGCCTAGACTAATTTACCCTTATATATAACTAGTAGGTATAAGGACCTCTTATTAGTAGCTATACACTTAATAATAGAGATCTATGCCTAAGATCTTAGCTACTTTTTTTAGATATACTATAATACTATAGAGCCTAGCACTAGCCTATTAGATCCTTTGCCTTTTATAATACTAGTTTTATTTATATTCTATTAGTTAAATAAATAAATTCTTTAGATAGTAAAGATACTAGTTAAAAGCTAAAAAAACCCCTAGATAACCTTAGAAGAATAGGCCTTCTATTACTAGGTATTAATTACTCTAGATTAATAAGTCCTAATTAATAAGTTTTATTATAAGAATTACTATATTTATCTTTTACCTAAAGGTTAATAAGTATTATAAGTATTACCTAGTATATACTTTACTAGGCCCTTTAGTTATTAATAAGTAGGTCTATTACCTAAGGTATACTAGGTTTATACTTATCTAGCTAAATAATCCTCTTAGGCTTAGGATAATTACTATATATAGTTATAAGTAGTATTTTTACTTTACTACTTAAAGAATTAGTATTAAAGTGTCTAGTATAGTATAGCCTATTTCTAAGCAGTGTAGTAAATAAAGTAACTATCTACTATATTATTAAGGGCCTATTAGAGCTTATCTTTAGTATATTACTTTATTATAGGTTAAAGAAGGTATCCTAAAAAAATTATATTATTTAGATATAAATAGATAATATTATAATAGTTTAAAAAAGGTAGTAGTGTTAATAAAGGAGGGGATTTTCAGATGTCTAAAGGTGGGGGATGTCCGGTTGCAGGGTAGTTAAGTTATATTTAGAATTCACGGCTGTATATACCACATTCAGATGGTATAGTCGTGGTCGTAATCAACAAAACTGCTATAAATTCAAGTCAAAGCCACACCTTTCCGTTCATGATTTATACTATTTCATCATCAACTTAATATATTAAAACACGCCGGTCGTCTTCACCCCTTCTCCATACTCAACCAACCAACCTGCTGTGCAGAAGATCTCATTTCACCAAAACAAAATGAAGTTCACCGCTATTGTCTTCGCTACGTTTACCGCCAGCGTCGTCGCCATAAAGGGGTAAGTACGGATGGACGCTTCCAACGAGCTCCCCAACGACGCGGATCACGCTTCCGCTTGAGTAACGTTGTACTAACAATACGCCTAAAAGTTGTGGTTTCCCCGATGGTCCCGACTGCAAATCACTTGGCAAGGGGGCCAATGGACTTGAGCAGTTCACGGACGATGGCTGCTGCGTTTTCCCCCTCCGATGCGGCAACGGCGATGGAGGCCAGGCGTGCGAGTTCGCAAAGAGTGACAAGAAGGTGAAAGACCTCAGGGGCCGTCGCGTCAAGATCACAGCATAGTGTGGGCCTTAAATACAATAATTGGCAATAAATTACAGTACGACTATGTTCATCTCACTCTCGGCAGGAATTTTGAATAGTTGGACTATTATGCGACGGTGAGGAACTTCGCCTGGCGCAACGGTTGCGTCTTGGTTTCCAGAAACACGTGATGATTGCGAATAAAACCTCCCGACCGAGACATCCATCGTCGTATTTAGGAGACTTTCCGAATGTTACGGTTGTGACTTGCCTCGAAGGCTTCGTTGGAGATCAAGCTGCTGGTCTGCACAGTCCATCCCCACACGAGGGCGTTATCGCTCTTGCGGGTGCTGGCGAACGCGTCCGTCATCAACTCGTACCCGCTCAGTACCGTCTTCAGGTACTGTTCACCCTTGAGTTAGCCAAGCTGGATGCTCTTTGTCAGGCCATAGACGAACATGGCGGAACCGGGGCTCTCAATGTAGTTGTCCCACTGCCCCTCAGCGACAGGGACAGCGCGACCCCACGCGCGAGGGGAGGCGACCGTCTCCAGGTAGGCCCAGACCGTCGTTTTGATAGATTCAAAGCTATTTGGTGGGAGGTCGTTGGTGCGGTTGCGGTTGATGGTCGTCCCATAGTCAACCAGGTCGAACTGCAACTTCATGTCTTCGCAGGCGGTGGCGGTTTCCAGGCTCGAACTATCGGGACCCAGCTGTCGGGGAAGACTTCGAGCATGTACAGTACTAGGTCAAACGTGTGGTCACAGCAATAAGGATAACCCAACGAAGAGTCGAAGGGGTGACCCTTTAATAGCTCGAGGTCACTTCACAGTGCGTCACCCAAGGCCCTGTGTCCTAACCACCTACTGCAGCTTTTAATTGACCATCCTTATTGCTGTGACCAGACTTTTGACCTAGTGCTGTATATTCTCTGAGCTCATGATTGACTGTCCTTCACGAGATTGAGACAAAACAATGCGGTTCCGGGCCTCAACTAGGCTGGGTCGAGCTCAATATTCTTCTGCACCAACCAAAGACGACAGGCTCAAGCCTAAGTCTTGCGAAAGAGTTGGTAGATGGCCGTGGGTTAATGATATTCTCGGCCGGCATTCGATCAGCCAGCCTGCATATAAGCCTTGGCGCCCGTCTGGACACGGCTGGCGGTGACAACACGCCATTCATACCGGCGAGATATACAGCACAACCATCTCGCCAAGACGGTTTCTCAGAGTATCTTCTGTCGCCGAACTGCACCCTTCTCTTTTCGCCCCGAACTCCGGCCCTCTCCCCGGGGTCTTTGCCACGCCGGCGGCCGCTCGGGAGGCGCCGGCACCCCGGGACAATGCTCAAGCAACAAGTAATTATCTCTTTCTCGTTCCTTCTTGCAACGCTGCAGACTGAGAGATTGAGCGCCAGCCCGAATTTCGCTTGTATTCTTTCCCGGGCCCGAAGATGTATCCGAACTCAACCGATAGACACTTTGTGTTTTTGATTTTCAGGACGAATTATACGAAACCCAGCACAACAAAACACATTCCACCCGTATACGAGCCTTAGCACATGTACGTGTGAAAGTCAAGAGGATGTGTCATCATTTCTCTCAAAAGTCTCATCACGGTTGCACTGATCCGAACTGCTCTGCTCCCAAGAGAGGGGTTCTGGTTCTCCCGTCCGATCAGACGCCGGCCGAGCGGGTCTTGCGTCCGATCCCGTCCGGGGGGGGCGGGTTCGCAAACCTTTTCTAAAAGCCTCACCATTCATCTCCACCCGCCCAATCACGTCAATTCAGCCCTCAACCCCAGCGATTTACCTGCTCCCTTCCCTTGGTGCACTTTGCCAATACTATCCCGGAGTCATCCCGGGCTTAAGCAACAAACATTTTATATACACATATACCTAAGCAAAAGGAGACCCGAAATGGCGGAAGAACGGACGATCCACCAGCCGATCCACGCCTCCGTCCGCGCCAGGCTGGACCCGGAGTACGTCGCGCTGCACGACGCCATCATCCAGTACATGGAACCCTCCGAGGCCAGGCCGTGGGACCCGGCCTCGCGCCGCGCGCCGAACCCGCTAGCGCACACGACGCAGAAGCTCTCGCCCGTCGGCCGCACGTGGGACGAGGAGCTCCTCGGCGGCGGCGTCCAGGCGCGCATTTTCGTGCCGGACGGAGAGGCCCCCAACGCCGCGGGTTGGCCGTGCCTCGTCTGGCTGCACGGCGGCGGCTGGGTCAACGGTGGGCTGGACAGCGAGAACGGGTTCCTGACCCACGTCTGTCGATGTGAGGCCGTCTTGACTCGGAAACCTTCCTTCTCCCCCTTTTGGTCGCTAACAGTTCGAGACGACTAGACGTGAGGTGCGTGGTTGTCACCATCAACTACCGTCACGCCCCCGAGCACGTCTACCCCGCCGCCGTGGAAGACAGTCTCGCCGGCCTCAAGTGGCTCCTCGAGCCGGCGACCGCTTCCCGGCTCAACATCAACACAAGTCTCGTTACAATCGGCGGTGTCTCAGCGTTCGTCAACCTCCCCTTACCCCCCCCTTTCTCTCTTCCGTGTCCGCAGGGTGTCGTCTAACACGCCCCGTTCCCCACCAGAGGCGGCAACCTCGCCGCGGTCGTCACCATGAAGGCCTCCCTCGCCGGCGTCGCCCCCGCGCCCATCTCCCAGCTCCTCATCTGCCCCGTTATCGACAGCACCGCCACCGCCGAGACGGGCTGGGCCGCCTCCCGGTACGTCCCCTGGCTGACCCCCGGCCGCATGGGCTGGTACCAGGACCTCTACTTCGCGCGCCCGGAGGACAGACGGCGGTGGGACGCCTCGCCGTGCTTCGCACCCCGCGACGTCCTCGCCCGCAGCCCCCCGACGTGGCTCGCCGTCGCCGAGGTCGACCTGCTGACGCCCGAGGGCCTCGCGTACGCGGACCAGCTGCGTGGTGCCGGCGTTGACGTCCGAACCGAGGTGTACAAGGGCGCGACACACTCCGTCCTCGTGCTCGCTGGGTGAGTTGACCCTCTCCTTCCCTTCCCCCCCCCCCCCCCCCCCCCCGCTCGCGTTTGATTTAATGGGGGTGGGAAAAGAAATTTGGTTTGTTTCTGACCTTGATGGTAGTGTGCATCAAATCAGCCGGAAGCTGGTCCACGATGCCTGCGCCTGGCTTGCGAGGGGCTTCGGTTCAGCATACGACGCTTCCGCCGCCCCTATCCTGTCGCAGCAAGAATAGGTTGTTTCGGCTCCGTGTCAAATGACTTTATAGTCAGCCTAGCTAGCAGTCCTTTATACACAAAGGAACTGGTTCTTCTTCGAGGACTTGGTTGACACGGAGGGAGGGGGGGGAGTTCCTTGTCATTCGTGAATCATAGAATGAGACATTTTATTTACAAGCTATATACCGTCAAGGCTTTCGAAGTAATTCTATCGCTTGTCAAACGTGAACGTCGCAAGTCGGGTGCCGGAAACAAAAACCACCTGGTCCCACCCGGATTATTTGTGCTGGGATGAGGAAGCAAAAAAAAAAAAAAAAAAAAGAAATAAGAAGAAAAAAAAGGGAAAAGAGAGCCTCGGACGGGCTGCGAGGCACAAAGTTTGACGCTCGCCGGGCTTTTCACGAAGCCGTCAGAAGCTTCTGGAGCTCCGCGAAACGGACGGGCTTCGGCAAGAAGACGTCGAAGCCCGAGGTCTCGGCGTCGCGGCGGGCGTCGGAGCTCGCCAGGCCGGTCAGGGCGACGACGGTCGCGGCCTGCAGCCTGTGCTCGCGCTCGTACTCGCGGATCCTCTTGGTCGCCTCGAAGCCGTTCATGACGGGCATGCTGATGTCCATCAGCACGAAGTCGAACCGGCGGCGCTTGCCGGCCGCCGACGCCGCGGCCGACGCGCTCGAGGCCGCGACGAACCTGTCCAGCGCCTCCTGCCCGTTCTCGGCCTGCTCGTACGAGAAGCCGCACTTCTTCATGAACATGACGAGGAGCTTGAGGTTGATCTGGTTGTCGTCGACGAGCAGCACGTGCAGCGCGACGGCCTTCTGCTTGACGAGCACGGGCTGGCCGCCGTTCAGCGCCGGCGACAGCGCGAGGGCCCCCAGCGGCTTGATCAGGGGCTGCGCCGACATGGCCGGTTCCAGCTCGGACGGCTTGGCGTCTTGGTGGAGCGGCGTTCCGACCCTTTCGACCTCTTGGGCCTCTTGTTGATCGGCGGAGAGGGACCGGGCTGGCATTCCGGACGTCCCGCCGTTCTTCTCCAAGTCTGCCGCTCGCTTGAGGCAGTGGGTGAAGACCTTTGCCAGTTTTCTCGGACCGCAGCTGGAGGCGGTGTCAGCCGTGATGGGGGAGGGGAGGGGGGTTACAGTACGATCGAAAAAAAAAAAAAAAAAAAAAAAAAAAAAAACTAATAAATACTCACGGTTGGGGTATCACTTCCACAATCTCTGAGAATTCCATCAGAAGCTTGCTGTGCTCCTCCAGAATCCGTACCGCTTCTTCGGCGTTCGGGCTGACGATGATGAATGGGGTCTTCCTGCGTTTCAGAGCCCTGCTTGAGTTATCCTTGAATCGCTTCTCGAGCATCTCCTTGGAGGGCGGCTCGGAGTACAGATAGAGATCGGCCTCTTTCGGGTCTGCCGGGTCTTCTTTGTCAACCTTCATGTGGAACCATTCCGCGCAGGTCTCGGTGAGAATCCCATTCAGCTTGGCCGCCGGTGTGCTCTTCGGCTGCGATGCCGAGCCGTCTCCTCCTTCGAGAAGCACGACCTGCAACCCCCGGGTCTGTTCGATGGCGTTGCGCATCGCCTCGTCGGGTTCGCGGGATGCCTCGTCGGACACGGGCGTGAAGCCGAGGTGCACGTCGATCTCGGTGCCTCGGTTCTGCTCCGACCTGACCTCGAGGCTTCCTCGGAGGGAGTCGACGATCTGCTTGACGATGCTCAGACCCAGCCCGGTGCCGGGTTGGAAAGAGTCTTCTTGGCTGAAGGGGAGGAAGAGCCGAGTCTGCTGGAACTCTTCCGACATGCCCTTGCCCGAGTCCGCCACGCGGATCATGGCGTCGATCTTTGAGCCGTCGGCCCTTGCCTGGCCGCTGAGGGAGACGAGCACGAAGCCTGTTGACGTGTACTTGAGGGCGTTGCCGAAGAGGTTCATGATGATTCTTCGCAGGGCGCCCGGTTGCGTCTTGACCAGCCAGGGCGTCTTCGGGTCAATGTCCACCAGGACCGACACCACGCCCTTTTGGCCCTGGGGCTGGAAGTTGCCCACCGATCGGATGTTTTTCGACTCGTTGACGCTGATGCTGGGCTTGGGCGGCCCGTCGAACGGGCCCGTGCCTACCAGCTTCTTGAAGGCGTGACCAGCGGCGATGGCGTCGACGACTTCCTCGACAAGCACTGCCATGTCCACGACGGACGTCATGCTGAGGCTTTCAAGAGAATCCGAGGTGATGGCGACGGGCCTGTTCTGGTTCTGCCTCGCACGCCTCCTCATCTGGGCCCGGCCGAGCCTGTTGATCTTGCTGTAGTCGAGCACGTGGTTCAGGGTGTCTAGCAGGGTCTTGCCGCAGGTGGCGATGGAGCTGATGAGGCCCGACTGGTAGGCGTCGGTGCTGGTGTCCTGAAGAAGCTCGGCGGAGCCCAGGATGCCGTGCAGCGGGCTTCGCAACTCGTGGCTCATGCTCGCGATGAAGGTGGTCTTGGCGGCCTCGTTCTTCTGGCTGTTGATGCGCCCGACCTGGGTCATGATGCTGTTGCTGAAGGCCCGGAGATAGGACAGGTCCTGGTCGAGGTTCATCATGCGGCCGGTAACCGACGTCCACAGGAAGCAGCCGCCGGCGAGCTTGTCTTCGCCGTAGTCGAACAGGGGCACGAAAACGACCGTCTTGGCGCCCGGTATCTTTTTGAGAAGCTCTTCGTGGACCATCTTGACCCTCCGCCGTCGGCCTTCGGACCTGTCGATGGGGGGTGCCCCGTCGACGCCCATCGTTTCCCTGTCGCTCGCGCTGTCGTCGCCCGACGAGACGCCGACGCCGGCCTCGGTGAAGGAGAAGGTCTTTCCCATTGGGAACATTGCAAAGTACTTTTCGAGAATGCCGAGCGACAGCGCCGGGCCCTGTTCGATCCGTTGGCGCGCCCGTTCGTCGGCCACGGAGTAGCTCAGTATCCTGCAGGGCCTCGACGACGGCGACGTGTCCGAGTCGGAACTGTCGAGGCCAGAGCCCGAGGCGTGATGCCGAGCGATGTCCTCCTCGTCCGAGGACTGCGTTCTCCCCGACTTGGGACGGCTCCCCGGCGTCGAGTCGGTCGTGGCCGTGGCGCCGAAGAGAGCGACACCGTCGGCGAGGGTGGAGTGGCGGAGGACATCGGCCGCCCGGTTGAAGAGCCTCGACATGCCGTCGGCCCTGGGCTGGGGTCCCTTCTTGGTCGACGGCGGGATCTCCGCGGGGGGAGAGACGGGCTCGGTCTGCTGGCGGGACGCCGAGGACTCTCTCGAGCGGGATAGCGTTTCCGCGTGGCGGAAGTACGAGTTTGATGACCGGGGCATCGGACGCCTGTTTGATGCGAGGGCCATGTCTGGCGGGCGTACGGTCGAGGGGCTCCGGGGAGCTTCGTCCTTGGCGGCCGGCTGGTCCTCGGCGAGAACCGAACACCCCTCGATGAAGGTGGCCAGGCCGCGCACGATGCGCTCACCCTTGAAGCGGTCGACGCGGTCGCGGGCCCATTCCAAATGCTCCATGACGGTCTGGGCGAGGCCCTGCATGAAGCGGATGTCATCCGCAGTTAGACCGTCGTGAGGGACTTCGTCGGAGACGGCAAAGGAGCCGATCTTGTGGCCGCTGCGGGAGATTATGGGCACGCCGGCGTAGAAGCGGACGCCGGGCTCGGACAGCACGTAGGGCCGGTTGCAGAAGCGGGGGTCGAAACGGCAGTCGTTGACGATGAGGCCGGTGGCTGTATACGGCTTGCCTCGGTGGTCGATGCCGGTGCACGTGTTCACCAAGGAGTGTTCGCAAACAGCATCCGGGCGCGACAATATGGCGGCGCCCACTAGTGAGAATGATAGTTGTCAGCACATCAGCTCCAAACGTACACGTCCTTTCTCTGTCTCTTCCTTTCTTTCTGGCTCTCTCTCTCTCTCTGTCTCTCTGTCTCTCTCATATTCCCTCGCGGAAGCCAGAGGTGCTCAGAGTCGACGACGTGACGAACGGTGCTCATGGCATGTTCTGGGTGGTAAAGAGGCTACTACGTACGCCACAAATCAGCACTGGGACCGGTGGACCGGTCCTCGTCGCTGTTCAAGCCGTCGCTCTGGTGGTCCTGCAGCTCGTTAAGGTCTCCGACCTGGAGGGCGCGGGTGGACTCGGCAAGGATCGTCTGGGTGGTGGAATCGATCAGCGAGACCATGGCGCGCCTGACGTTGAGACGCAAGACGGCCAGCTGGGCGAATGCGGTCAGGGCCTTGTCGGGCGACGCCTTGGGTTTGTAGCCATTGCCGTGTAAGTCGGGGGCGGCGAGGCTATCTACGTTGAGGGCGACGTTGAGCGAGGAGCCCTGCGCGACTTGCCAGCTCTGGAGATAGCGCTGCACCTCACGCTCGCGCTGGGCTTCGGACATTTGGATCGAGGCGCGAGAACACGTCGGCGCGCGCAACACGGCGACACAGGCAAGGGAGGTGGTGGGTAGCGGCGCTCCGGGCCGAGCGAGGAGTGTGCGCGCGCGCGCGCTGGGTGTGTCTCTCCAGTGCTGAGTCGAAGACGAAAGGAGTCGAGACAGCGACGGGAGGTTCGTCACGTCTTTTGCCCTCGACCTCGTTTCGTCAAACCTTCTTTGCTCGTTTGTTGTTCGTTTTTTTCCCCCGTCCTGTGTGTCTGACTTGCTTGGAGGGGGGGGGGGGGGGATTCCCAGAGGGGCCGAGCAAGGTCTAACTAACGGCGGGGTGCACGACCAACCCACACAACCTACGAGGAAGCACAACAGGAACAGATCTTGGCGGCGTTAGTACCTATGCACAAAAGGGCAAGGGGGGGGGATGGACGTTTCCAAAGGAGTTTAGCTTTTACCCGTTCTGGGGAAGGCAACTTTGAAGATAAGGTGAAAAGCGAGGAAAAACCAGACTTCGGCCAAGACTCTCTCTTCTCCTCGGACTTGGGGAATTACATCATAAAGCTACATAACCGGGCGGGATCCACAGCATCAAGGGGGGACATTGCATTCTGTGGTCTAGACTGGCCTGGTTCTGGCCTATGAAACGTGGCCCAGCACCGTTGACTGCTTGTCGATTGGACCAACGATAATGACTCGGCGGGAGATGAGTCCGTCCTTGTTCCCACTCACGATCGATCGATCGACCAACTGTCAAATGTGCAATGTCCGATGTTCAATGGCCGGCCAGACAGAAGCCGCATTGCCGCCACAATTCCAGTCAAAAAGCACGCCAATCGGTATACCACACGTGGTACACCCCACGTGTATAGCATCAACACTTGAAGTGTACAGTCAGCATCATATCAACACTTGGGTTCGGTGTGGCTCGCAACTCGATATTCAACTCAGGACACTTTCCGCTGTTGCATGTGTTTGGTGTGGTCAACATACCATCGGGAGGTCTCGATTGACTGGCTCTCTTCTCTCTCTCGGCGGTTGCTGAGGGAACACAAACAAGGTGGCTTGGAGAGAGATGGCCGACCCCCCCTGTCGCTCTTCCGTACGCCAGTCTCGTCTCGGAAGTCCATACATAAACCTGCCTCCGGTCACAGAGACCCCCGGCCCGACCCATCCGCGGCTCAATGTCACGCCGGCGAGGAAATAAACAAGAGGCTCAACAAACTACCTAGGTTGCCGCAGAACGCTTACCCGGTGGTTCGGGCCCTAGCAAGCACGAGCCTCCCTCCTCGTAACTCAAACCGCGGCCTCCCTTTAACTCTAAATCCCATGGTGGCCCTCCACATGCGGCGATGCTGGTCCGAGTCATTACTAGGTGATGCCTGCAACGGACATGCCAACTACGCTCGCAGAGAAACTCTCCAGTGTCTGTAACTCAAGAATCTGTGCAATACCATCGCTCGCTACGAAAGACGGGGCAAAAGTTCACAGAATTTAGTTGTAGGCAGCGTCTTTGTCTTGGGTCGCCGGACCCGACAGGCTCGAGAATCGTGTCGAGTCATCGGCACAGCCGAGGCAAGACTTCCAACCATTGTTCGAGCTGCACGCGGCCGTGACTGTGTTGAGAAGAGAAAGATACCATTATTTTATTTTTTATTTTTACTTGTATCTTTATTTTTATTTTACTGTATACCTCAGAACATTTGAGAGAGTATTGGAACTCTCATGATGACACAAAGTCGGATCCAACGCGTGTGAGCCCGTATTCAGTCTTGGTGTATGCGGAGACTCACTCCTAAGAGTCGGACGTGAGCCTCTCTCTCACTTGAGGACCGAACTGTTTTCGTTTCAGAGCACTACGTCTGAAGAAATGGTAAAAAACAAAACATAAAAAAAGTAATCCGTAGGACTGTTGCATTGAAGGACACGAGTAGGGATAGAGACACCGCTGAGCTAGCCTTGCGCGCCTCTCGCCTAGCGTTGCTTGCAATGGTAAGTGACTCACTCACGCCGCGACTAACACCGACACGCCGAGTAACGTCAACATCACTCAACCGCCAAGACCAACTACCAACTTCGTCACAATCTTCGTTTTCGAGATTTCACATCTCAGCCCAGAGCCATTCCGGTGTCCATCCTCCCCCCCCCCACTATCCTCCGCACCACCATGGCCTCGCCGATCTACACCGTCCTCGTCACCGGCTCCTCCGGCCACCTCGGCGCCGCCCTCATGCTCACCCTCCCCTCCCAGGGCCACACCCCGCTGGGCCTCGACATCCTCCCGTCCGAGACGACGACGGTCGTCGGCTCCGTCACCGACCGGGCCCTCGTCGCCTCCCTCCTCGCCCGCCACCCCTCCATAGTGCACATCGTCCACGCGGCGACCCTGCACAAGCCCCATGTCGAATCCCACCCGCAGTCCGCCTTCGTGGACACGAACATCACCGGCACTCTCGTCCTGCTCGAGGAGGCTGAAGCCGCCGACGCCGCCGCCGACGGCGGCGAGCCCAGCCAAGACGGCCCCTCGCGCATGCGCTCCTTCGTCTTCGTCTCCACCACCTCCACCTTCGGCGCCGCCCTCGCCCCGGCCCCCGGCCGCCCCGCCGCCTGGATCGACGAGTCCGTCGCCCCCGTCCCCAAGAACATCTACGGCGTCACCAAGCGCGCCGCAGAGGACCTCTGCGCCCTCGCCCACCGCCGCCGCCGCCGCCTCCCCGTCGTCGTCCTCCGCGCCGCCCGCTTCTTCCCCGAGGCCGACGACGACCCCGACCGCCGCGCCAGCCTGGCGGCGGCCGCCGCCGACGACGACGACGACGACGACGACGACGGCGCGAACCTCAAGGTCTGCGAGCTGGCCTATCGCCGCGCCGACATCGCCGACGTCGCCTCCGCCGTCGCCTGCGCCATGGAGAGGGCCGCCGCCGTCGGCTTCGGCACGTACATCATCTCCGCCCCTCCGCCCTTCCTCTCGCGGCTCGCCGGCGCCGGCGAGGACAACGGGGCGGGCGGGGGATCTGGCGGGGGAGGTGACGGAGAGGGGCAAGGTTTTGGAGAAGGTTCTGGCGGGGGAGGTGATGGAGAGGGGCAAGGTTTTGGAGAAGATCTTGACGGGAATCTTGGAGAGCTTGGACCGGGACAGCAAGCTTTTGGAGAAGCAGCAGCAGCAGCAGCAACAGCAGCAGCCGCGGGGGCAGGGGCAGGGGCGGCGGCGGCGGCGAGGCGCACGCTCCTCCGGCGCTTGGACGAGGACGCGGGGGCCGCTTTCCGCGAGGCAGTACCCGCGTGCGCGGCCGTGTTCGAGAGCCTCGGCTGGGGGTTTCTTGGGCGCGTGGACCGCGTGTACGATTCTTCCAGGGCGATCAGAGACCTCGGCTGGACGCCCGAGTGGACGTTCGAAAAGGTCGTCGAGAGGCTCGCGCGCGGCGAGGACTGGAGGAGCGAGCTGACGCACAGGGTGGGAAAGAGGGGCTACCACGCCGTGCCAACCGGTGTGTATACCACGCGGTGAAGGGGAAGATGAGTGGTGACCGCTGGCTGGCTGCTGCGTGCGCGTGTGCGTGTGAGTGTGAGTGTGAGTGTGAGTGTGTCTGTGTGTTAGTACATTAGTGTATGCACGAAAGGGCAAGCGAAAGGCTAAAAGTGTGTATATGTGGGAAAGTATTATTATGTCCATTTAGTGTTTACGGATCCTACGTGTGATCCCACCCCCCCCATGTCTATGATGGGGAATTAAAAAAGAAAAAGGAAGGGCAAAAAAACATCCTTCCAACAAGAAGCGCATGGCTATACCAAACTCCAACCCAAACCCGCTATACATGCACAAATGCTATGGATACGCTGCCCGCGGGGCCGTCCCCGTTCTATTCGAGAGCACCCTCCTCCTTTGGCGGCAGGATGTTGAGCTCGCGTCCCAAATCCAGGATCTGCGATGCGACGGCCTCGACGTCCCACGTCTTGATGGGAATGCGGTGTGCGCCGTCCCACTCGACCAGCCGCGCCGTCCCTGGCTGGCAGTACTGCTTCAGCAGGCGGCGGTGGTGCTGCAGGCCGGGGTCCTTGAGGCCGTGCATGTGGATCGTCGGCACCTTCAGGACGTGGTCGTTGGACGAGCCGTTGGGCCAGTCGTGGAAGTCGACGCTCGCCTCGGCGGCGTCGCCGACGCCCTGCGGCGCGTCTATCCGGTCGTCGAGCACGATGAGGGGCGCGCGGCCGGCCAGCAGAACGCCAAACTTCCAGTCCGCCGCGCCGCCGGCCGAGGCTATGCGCTTGCCGTACTTCTCCTTGAGCATCTGCTGCGTGTACAGCAGGCTCGCGCTGACCTTGGCGCCCTGGCTGAAACCCAACAGGCCGACCCATTCGCCGGTGGCGCCGAGGGCGTCGTCGTCGTCCATGGCCATGCGCAGCTGGAAGTGGATCTCGGCCGAGGCCGTCTCGGCGTCGACGTACTGGTGCTCAGGGAGCCACCGCAGCCAGCGGCGGAAGGGGCCGTGGTTGCCGTAGACGGAGACGATGTCATGGTGCGGGTTGCAGATGAAGGGCCCGTCGACGAAGACGAGGCGGAAGTGCTTCTTTAGGCGGGCGATGAGGGCCCGGCACTGCATCTTGAAGACGGACGCGTTGACACCGCCGCCATGGAGGCACAGGATGCGTGGGAGATGGAGGGTGGGATCAGAGTCCGCCAAAGGGATGTTGATCGCGCCAGGCATTTTTGCTGTCTTGTGTGTATGTGTGTATGTGTATGTGTGTGTGTGTGTGTGTGTGTGTGTGTGTAGATGTGAGTACGTGTATGTGTATGTGTACGTGTACGTCTATGTCTATGTGTGCGTGTATGTGTGTGTTGAAACAGTGTGCGTGTATGTGTGTGTTGAAACGGTGTGGTAGAATCAACCCAAGTCTCTCTACATCTCTCGGGTATGGATGGAATAGCAATGAAAGCGAGCTTTGAGTTGTTCGGGAGCTTGATGCAAGGAGATGAATGATGGTTCGGGACCGACTTATACACATTCGGTTACGTGGGGGAGGGGCGTGGGATAAATAGAAAGCAGAAAGCAAGGAAAGACGGCGCACAGAAGAGAAGAATGTCGAAGGAACAGAGCTGTGTTGGCATCCATCCGGAGAAAAGGGTGAGTAGTACGGATGGTTACCTACCCAGCCAAGGGAGTCAGCGGCAGCAGCAATCAACCACCATCAACAAGTTCTGCTCTAATCATCTTGCGCTTGCATGTTCAAGGCTTCTGACTCGGTTCCCTTTTGGCGTCTTCCCTCGACGCCCGACACTTGCTTAGCGGCGTTTGCGCAGGGACGGGAAGCTGAGCGCCAATGTGGGCCAATGGATTTGGAGCGATTGTCTCTTTGTCCGTGGCCTGGTCCGCCGGAGCTCCGACCTGGGGGGGGACTAGGGCGGGAGGGTACTGTGTGTTTTCTGACGCCCTGTTTTGTTTTGTTTTGCGTTGACGACCGAACGCCCGGCCGGAGATCCAACCGGGACTGACAGACCAACGCCAGGTCTCTTGTCACCAATCTCGTTTTGCGTTGATGACCGACTCGAGCTCCTATCGAGGGGACTGAGACGAATGGGGTCGGAGGTAAGCCGCTTGTCAAGTCATTGTTTTGGGTCAAGATTCTGTTCTGACATCAGGAATAGCGCCGGCATGTGGCCGGGCGATAAATTAATTGGTTATTGTTTGATAGTATCTGGCTGCCTGTCTGACAGCTTCACCGGCCGGATATCCGGCCGGCAAAAGGGGGGCTGTTGACTGGGGTGAGAGGCCAAGGTCGTGTTTCTAATGGCCCACCCCCTTCGTTTGGCGTTGATGACCTCACCTCAGCAACAAGTGTAGGCTACATGGCTGTGGGTGGCCGGGTTTGGGGACCGTATCTAATCGCTCCACCCACCGGAGCTCCGGTTGAGGGACTGACTGGCACGCGGCCTCGCGCGCCGTGCCTCTCTTGTCAGCCTTCGTTTTGCATTGGTGGCAGACCTCGGATCACCCTATGTCATCACAGCAAGTGTGTGTGTGTGTGTGTGTGTGTGTGTGTGTGTGTGTGTGTGTGTGTGTGGATAGATACGGATAGATGTAGCCGTGAGCCGGACGGTATTGTGCACGTACATACCTTAGAGAAATATGAGGTCAAAGCACCTTTTTCGCCCCTTGCCAAAGTGCACCGACAATTGCACATGCAAGCAAGACTCGCGCATAGCGCAAAGTGCATCCTCTCTTAAGAGCGTAATCGCTTGGGTCGCAGGCGGAATGCAATCAAGGTGTTGCAACTCATGAGATGATTACCGTGCTCTGCTCGAATAAGGTTTTAAGGGACTTGGCCGAACCCGTCCGTTGGTCAGTTCATGTAACTTCAGGGTCGGCTCCTCATCAGGTATGTACCTGTGCGAGAACCGCCTTGTACCAACCTGTACACAGGAGGGTACCTCACACATAGACGTTGGTGAACGGACTTGGCCAGGAGGGATCGTCCCCGCCCAGAAGAAGACAGAAAGCTTAATTGGAACAGGGACGGGATCACTGCTCACACCGTCTCGGTTGAAACGTGCGCGTGTTATGTATGTGTTTGTATCAAATTTCGTTTCCAAGCATCATGGTCTTTGATGATGGGCCAACTTTGCGAAAGAGCCAGACGAACTGCTGCAGTGCTGCTTAATCCGGTGCGACGGTGTCGGCGGTCGTGGCATGACCGGACATCGGACACCACACCACAGACTGGCGCGGTGCGTCGCGGGTTCCACAGAAAATCCGGCCGCTTTCTCAAGAGGCACCTCACTCGAGCTTGCAATATCACTGCTCAACAACTTTCAACATGTGTAAAAGTACACATCTAACAGTGAGAAAGGTCCTGTGTTCCCATGCCGTTAGGCTTGTCTGATGGGTTTGCATAATCTGGTTACTTACAGTCCAGAAAGACAGGGGTCGATAACGACTGGGAAATGTATCGAAATTTGCGCTGTCACGGTGCGTCCCAGAGGAGTGAATCACCCGGGAAGCTTATTTTCTTGGTTTGACCCCAACTTGGACGGTCGGGAGGAATCGAAAATGACTAGAATGTCCGCCGAGAAGAGAGATCCCGATATGACACCTTGGCGGGGTCCGTCCTTTGCAAAATCGCTAAGGGGTCCGTCCTTCGGTTCCCTTCCTCGATGTCGCACAAAAGACCGCCGGACACTTGTTGGAGAGGAGAACGCCACAGAGTGACTCCGACTCGACGGGGGAAGGTGTGTTGACCAATCAATCGGTTTAGTTTATCGGCTCTCACCCTGTTTCTCTCAGGGTCACGGAAACACCCGACGATTCAAGGGACGATACCCCAGATACCCCAGATAAATTGGTGACAGTTCGGGCAGGAAAACAGGTTTCGACATCTCATACGGCTCGTTAATTTCATACCACGCCGTTTCCGACCATCTTCGGCAACCCTGATTCGGCTATTGGTGGGATTTGACATGCGGTTTTCAGCGGCTGCAGCAACGGAGAACCCAAAAGCCCATGGTGTAGGAAGCCTGGGGATCCATGTCAGTGTTCGATCCCCTAGCTCGACCTTGCTGTGCAAAACAGGTTTCGATACCTCATGCTGCTCGTTAATCTCTTACTTCGACAGCTTCAACCGTATTCGACAGTATTCGACCGTATTCGACGCCGTTCTTGAACTGTATTTCGACCGTCTTCAACTGTTTTCGACCATCGTCAACTGTGTTCGACCGTCCTCGACCGTCCTCGGCAGCCTTTTTCAATTGTCGGTCGAATTTAACGTGCAGTTTTCCTGGCCGCAGCAACGGGAACCCGGAAGCCTATAGTGCAAGCCTCGATGATCGATTTCCGTGGTCGACTCCCAGGCCGACTTTGCTGTGCAATCACCAAATCCCAAAGTCGACCATTGCCCATCTGCCTCTCTGGCGCCATGAGGTCTGTTCAGTATAGATAGGTGCTTGGGTATATTTGGTCGATCCGCTCTCCTTCGCTGGTCCCCCGACTAGGAAGAATGTCACCGTCGTGCTATGCTCCGTTTGTCCGACTCCCACTCGATGCAGAAGATTCGCCGTTCGGCAATGGCGTATAAGATAGAGTTTGAATGACTCGTGGGCGAAACGAAACAGGCTACCCATGGCATCAAACAAACCTGACCAAGTACAGGCACTCAACAAGGAGCCCCCCTTCCTCTCCTTCCCTCCCCAAAGAGGAAAAGAAGAAGAAGAAGAAGAAGTAGACAATGCTGTCCGGTCAGAATGAGGTTAGAACAGGGAGAAGCCGGAACAGTATGCGCTGTGACGAAATGACCGGGGAGATGACGACAAGGAGAGGGAAAGAACTGGAGGGGGTTTCGTCCCTCCTCCTGCGCAGGCAGGCAAGCCGAGCCGAGCCAAGCCACACCGCACAACACCGGCTTCGCCACACCTACCCAGCCGCCACATTCACTCAGCCACGTACGAATGCCGCACTCGCCCCGCCATGTCTCCAAAAGACCCCGCACGTCAGCCACATCATGACGTTCGTGGTGCCCCTCACCTGAGGCCTCTTCTGCCCCTCTCTCTCTCTGTTTACTTGGAAGCAAACTTACGATGCTCGGTGTACGGCAAGGTAGACACGCTCGCTACCTAGGCCTATACTAGACAGGTATGGTAGATTATTCCCACAGTAGGCTGGCTCCTCTGAGCTGGCGGAGCGTCTTCGGCTGCCGTTGTCGTTGCTGCTGCTAGTAGCGTGGTGGATAACTTTCCTACCTTTGGTAAGTATATGGTGGTGCTGCAATAGTCAATAAGTAAGATGATTCACCGGTTAGGCCGTACGGAATAGAATACAGAGGACGATGGCGACGAATGACAAAGCAAACTCGGACTGGCCAGCTTTCCTGGGGAGCGCACGTCTTTATATCTTTCCAGATATCATGTATATTGGGCTTCGCGATTCCTGTAAACACGCGAAGGCCGAGTTCAACTTACATGTGCGGCAACTGAATTACATAACTCACTCTCCCGCCGAGCCACACCGGCGTCGATGGCAGAGTTAGTTGCCGCCCAACCAAACCCTGTCGAGCTGCGAAATCCCGCGTTGACGTCGCTCCGTGCTGCGCCACGAGCGCTCTACACAAAATGCCTCCGCATCAGCTTTCTCCAAAAAACGCCCAACTTGAAACCACTTGACGTCCAACTTTAAACCCGCCTCGCCTTCGCTCCAGCATCGGAGACACCGATAGACAGCACTTTGTAAATCGCCATACATTCTCAAGATACCCAAAGCCATCGGCGTCGCCGGTTTCACAGTTTCCCATTTGGATATACATTTTGCCATCTGGATCTACAGTTTCCCACTTGGATATACATTTTCCCGGCGCACCGACTCAGTCGACACAGCTTCATCTCTCCTGTTACAATGTCAGGCACAAACCCCGAGAAGCCTCCCATCCAGCCGGAGCAGCAGCTCTACCCCCAATCTATCGCCGACGATTCCCATCACCAGCAGCAGCAACAGCAGCAGCAGCAGCAGCAGCCGCCTCAATACACCTCGGGCGCGACGCAGTACAACCCCGACCAGAAGAGCGAGCTTCCTGGCGACCACGTCGGCCAGGGCCAGCCTCAGTACTTCCCCCCTCCGCCGCCCGGCCCGCCGCCCGCGAACCAGCCGCAGTTCACACACGCTCCCCAACCACAGCAGCACTCTCAAACCCCGCTCGCCCAATATGCTACCGGCCAGCAGCACGCCGATGCCGCCGCCGCCGCCGCCGCCGCTCCCGGCTACAACCCCGCCGACCACGGCGCCGGCCACCACTACGCCGCACACTTCGACGGCCCTCCCGGCAGCGCCGCACCGGCCCACACCCAAAGCGGCCCCTACACGGACCCCGCGGCGGCCCACGCGGCTTACATCGCCGACCCCCACAAGGAGAAGAAGGGCTGGGGCGAGCGCCTCTCCCAGATTGGCATGAAGGCCGCCGTCCCCATCAACGCGCTGGCCAACAAGATGGGCTCCCAGAGCTTCCTGCCCACCACCATGGACAAGGAGTGCGAGAAGGCCGCCAAGATCCTCAGGAGCTTCTGCAGTATGTCCGCCCTTCTTCCCCAACCCCCCCCCCCCCCCCCCCCGTTACCTATGTTTTTTGCCAGTAGCTGACTTGGTCATCGCAGAGGAGGGAATCACATCCGACGTGCCCGCGCAGGCGCAGTCCACGACGACGTCGCCGACGGCAACCAAGGACAAGGCCCGCAAGGAGCACAAGGCCATCGTCAAGATCCCCTCCAAGGTCATCAACAAGGCCGTCGGCCTCGCCATCTTCACCACCGCCCGCGCCGGCTTCAACTTCTCCGGCGCCACCGGCTCCGGCGTGCTCGTCTCCCGCCTCCCCGACGGCTCCTGGAGCCCGCCCTCGGGCATCCAGGTTCACGCCCTCGGCGCCGGCTTCATGATCGGCATCGACATCTACGACTGCGTCTGCGTCATCAACAGCCGCGACGCCCTCAACGCCTTCACCGGCACCCGCGTCTCCCTCGGCCCCGACGTCGCCGTCGTCGCCGGCCCGTACGGCGCCGGCGGCGTGCTGGACGTCGGCGCCTCGTTCGGCGGGAAGCACGCCGAGGACAAGAAGACGGCGGACGCCGCCGAGCAGGCGGACGCGAAGCCCTCCGCCGCCGCCGCCGACGACGACGGCAAGCTGAGGCCCGGCGAGAAACAGAAGCGCAGGAGCAGCAGCTCCTCCATCAAGCCCGTCTTCTCCTACGTCAAGTCCCGCGGCTTCTACGCCGGCATCCAGGTCGACGGCACCGTCGTCACCGAGAGGAAGGACGCCAACGCCGCCTTTTACGGCCAAAAGGTCACCGTCGACCAGATCATCAAGGGCCAGGTCCCCCCCCAGGGCCCCGCCGGCATGTGGCCCATGGGCGCGCAGGCCCTCTTCGACGCCCTCCGCACCGCCGAGCAGCAGAAGCCCCTTCCAGAGGTCCACCTCCCCCAGGCGACGCCCGGCCAGGCCCCTCCTCAGGGTTCTATCCCTCAACAGCAGCAACAGTACGGCGGAGGCAGACCCGAGGGAACCGGCATCCCGGCCTATGGCCAGCCTCAATACACCCACTCGGAGGGCGGCGGCCCCTTGGGGTCACACCCACCCGGCCAGGGTCCCACCGCCTCGAGCGCTCTGAATCGCGAAGAGCAGCTCCCCGGTTACGTCGAGGACGGCGTGGCGCGCCCAGACGTGGGCGACCACAAAACTCAATACCAGTAGATGGCGGAGGGGGGGGTGGTGATGGACAAGGAAGGGTAAGAGTGACTTGGGCATGGAAGTTATGTAGACTGGAACATGTCCCCTAAGCGTTGTAGTATTTTACAAGTTAGCCTGTTGATACGTCAAATGAAATCCCCGTCAACAAATGGTCTTGTGCAATCAGATCGATGTGGGTTTGCATATGTGTGCGATGGTATCTACACACAGCCCGGGTAGGCCCGGCGCTCTCCCGCAGCTTGTCACCCACACCCCCCGCCCCCACGAGCCGGCGGCCGAAATGTGCGGTACGGTGGCACAGTCCCCCCGAAGACGGCATGGAAACATGTAGGAGGCCGAGATGATACGCCCTGACAGCTTCGACAACCGCCCCCAACGTGGTACGATGTGAGATGCGTTTGGTGCACGGAAGAAACGCTCCCTTCCAATGCGGCAGCCTACAGGTGGAACATAATACCTAGACAGCCACAGAGTTCGACGTTTTTGTGGTATCTACCCTTGTGCGCCCGACCATGCAGAGGCAGGTAAGTCCGCCAATCGTCCATTGTCGAGGTTGGCAGCGAGCATGCTTGAAAGGGGGACAGAAGATGGCCTTCCACGTCAGTCCCTAAGACAGGGAGGGACAATGGCAATCGCCGGTCGACCCCAAAATCCTTATGGGTGGCAAACTCGGATAGCTCAAATGGCTTGATCTCATATGCTGCGCCGTTGTTACAAGCGTGCTTCATGGATATTATATGTATATGTCTGGTTGGCCGCGTGGTTCGCGCTAGACTGTCATGTTTCAACGACCCCCCGCCAAGCCGTCCCGCGATGTATGTGATGGGGGAGGGGGTTAGCGAAGAGGGGACTGACTGGACAAGAACGAAAGAAGGATTAAAAAAAAGGAATGATTGGTTTTTAGGGCACCCTTCTCCGACCGTTACAGCCGGCACGAGAGATCATGCAGCACATGCCTAGTGCCGGGTGTAAACGAGGGAACAAACCAGTCAGCACACCCGCCAGACCGCGATGTTTGCCCGCGGCCGGAGGTTCGACGTCCGCCCGTCCAAAGGGACGCCCGTGTAGTCGAACATTACCGTACACATACAGACACCGACGCTCAAGTCTGCCTAACAGCAAAATGGCTTGTCATCCAGGCGGCGGTTGATCAAACCGGCAAGGCAGGCCGCCCGAGGCTGCCGTCTGCCGTCAGGTCCAGCACGAAGACGGACACACTCAAAGGTGAATGCAAAAAGAAACCCAAACCGGGGCCCGCCGTCCAGTGTTGGCAGGAGACGCAGCAGGGGAAATCTGCGTCATAGTGTATGTATGGCGTGGTTTACTGTGGTAAGCAGCAAGACGAGCCGATCATCGAGAGAGCTTCGAAACGGTTTCAATTGACGATCCGCAGGGGGGGGGGGGGGGGGGGGGGCACAATTTGGACGACGTTGGCCGTGTGGATGGATTGTGATTGTCTTGGATACTAAAAAAAGAACGACGATGAAGAGACGACAAGGCTGGCTCCTCTGTTCGCTCAGCCCATGAAGCTTGGCCTCCGCCGGCAGTGGAATCTTGGACGCACTTCTAGCATTCCAAGGAGGCGGGTATGTTGCATTTCTGACGACACTCTCTCTCGTCCGGATCGAACACACCGCACGCCATGACACAGTAAGGCACACCTGGTGTAGGGCCAGAAGACACAGAGCTGTGCGTCGGTGGATCGGAATCCCCAGAGAAGCTGAGGATAATTCCAGTTGGAGCCGTGATGAGGTGAGCTTGGTGGAGGGAACCTGAAAACTGGATTCGGGGCGCGCAGGGTTTGGGGGGACGTCATCGACTCCACGGCTATGAGACGCCTCGAGATGCGTATTGCCTTTCTGCAAGCCAGGAATCTCGGTGTTCCTTGCTTCGGCCTTTTGCCGGCGGCTCAGGGCTGTCCCCCCCATTAATTTCGCCTCTCTCCAACCTCCAGCTCCTCACCCACCCTGACATCCCCACGCCAAGGAAACGGTTGTTGGAGCTTGTCTCTGGCCCGCGTCGTCGCACGCAGTAGTCGTCGCCGTCGTCAAATGGAGACCGGCCCGCAAATCGTGCTAGAAATGCCTATGAGAGTGGGCAGATGGATAGGCCGATCGACCGTCTATCCCCAGCCAGCCAAGACATTTCGTTCTTGGGATAGAAGAGGGACCGCCTTGGCCTTGTATATGTACGTCAGTGGAGAACTCTGTGTCCGCTGCACAGATTCGCACGCAGTGTGACCAGTTCGCTAGTGCAGCCGTCATCTTATCAATTACAGTCATTCCTTCGTGCTCAAGACGATTAAGCTCATTTGCTAAATCAAGGTTTTTATAGTGACTGATCGGGTCACGGCCAGCACGATTGACTTTTCCCGACTCGGAGCATCCCGTCTCCCTGTGCATTATGTTCATCTCATAGGCGGGACGGCTGGCTGTATTTCAGGCGGAATGCGGAATGGCAACCCGAAAGTCTATTGTGCAGGGCCAACAGCCGTTCTAAGCACCCGCTATAGTTCGGGGCAGGGTGTCCTTCATCACGGATAGCAAAAGGTCACTAACTGCCGTCAGAGAAATGCTGATCGGCTGCGGTGTGCAGCAGGATCCGCGTCTTGCTTGGCCCATAAGGGGAAAAGAAATCTAACAATGCTGGCAAGCCCTTGAATCGGAAGAGTCGCTGTCAGCTGGGTTAACCGGGATGCTCAGACCGGCGGGGTGATTGGTAGCCGGTGTGGGTGGGCACAAATCCAGGATCCGTGTCGCCGCCAGGGTTAGCCACAAATGACATATCACCAGCGAAGCGCTCAGTAGCCGTTGTGGACGGAGAGGATGGGGTTGGCCGAAGGAGCCCAAGGACCGTACGGATACATGGCTGAAAATCCGAGCCTTGTTGACCTCCCAGGGTCCCAGGGAGGGTAGGGGAGATCGCCCAGTGACCTTCTGAACGAAGTGGAGATGGCAGTCGTGAACTGGTGGCCGTGGTGTTGGAGACCGGAAACGGAGTGCCGTAGCTGGGCTGGTTGAAGCTGGCGGTGGTGCAGTTGGCGACGTACGATGTACTATGTACGTTACGCAGGTGTTTGGCCACCCTTGTGGGGGAGGCACTGGTGAACGGCATCACCAAGACGGGACGGACGGACGAGACGACGCGTAAGGCGACCCAGTTTTCCCTTCGGTGCAGCGAAAAAATAGCAGCTTTTGTGTCGTAATGTTTCATTCGGGTAGTGCTTCTTCAGAGGCGGCGGCAGAAACGGTGGCACCAGAAGAAGGCTCTGCCTGTGTAGGGCGGCTACTAAATGTATTCCCTGTAGCCCAAGAGCTCGTGATGACGACGCTTTAGTGCAGTGCAGTGCAGTGCAGTGCAGTGCCTCCATTCTGACCCAGTTGACGATGGCGAAGCAGACTGGCACTAGAGTCATGGCATGCGGCAGGGCGCGGCGACTTGGCCTGTCGGAAGGCCCTTTGGGCTTTGAAGAGCGTTTCGTGCATCATTCAGCCGATGCCCTATCTGATGGGACTGGCACAAACACATTGAACCGGGGGATAGATGGCCGGCAGTGGCAGAGGCGACTCAGACCCCACGAGGTTGAGGGAGATGATTTCTCCTTGTCCCTGCTTGCCGTTGGCAGATGCCGGAACCAGTAGCTTGGAGACCTCGAGACGAATCGGCTATACGATCAGCGGTGCTCGCTATATGGGCCAGGGGTACTCTTCTGCGGGCAAAGAGAGAGAGCGCTGCAGTGTGCAGAAAACAGTGGTAGTTGATATTTGGAGTCGCGTTTCGATATGAAAGCAAACGGAGAGGGGTGGAGGCGAATCGGGTGTGAGGCCGCAAATTGATGAAATGCGACGACGGTTTGCCATGGGAATATTAAGATTGGACCTCGCTCGGCACATGGGAAAGGAGGATGGCGTCAAGCAATGGATGAGATTGCAGTGCGGTTTGCGGATACGGGAGCGATACTTGATGGGAGCCAGTAATCTCGGCGGGTCGGAAGGTAGATTCTAGGTCGCTTGACCTGCACCCTAATCTTGGCATCCTGGTTTTGTCGAGTCGTTTGGTGTGTGCGTGTGTGGTGGGTGTACAGTACTAGGTCAAAAGTCTGGCCACACGTGTAAAGGCGACCAATCAAGCAGCTAGGATCCCACCGTGCGACCCATATTCATAAGGGATTTACACAACATTATCATAATAATCGTACTGTTTAGCCCTGGTTTATGTGAGGCAAGCATCATGTGACCCTTATTGGTGTGGCCAGACTTTTGACATAGTACTGTATTTGGCCAATCTGGCAAGTTTTCAGTGCGAGTGCAAATACCTACCTGCTCTACGGATACTATGTACGGATAGAGGGTGGGAAAAGGGAAGGGGAAGGGGGAAAGGGGAGGGGGTGTGGATAGAGAGAGAGAGAGAGAGGCAAGGGAAGGGTGGAAAGGGAGAGAAGGAGGGAAGGAAGGAAGGAAGGAAGCCCCTGAGAACGAGAAGCAGGAGCCGCCCGCACCAATGGGCTTTGGCTACCAGGCTAGCTAGCCTACCTGTTTGTGATTCTTATTTTTCACCGAGAAGACTTGGCATTCTCACCTTCCAATCGCAGCGCCACGAGATGTGCGATTGGGATCTGGTGGTCTGTGGGCCAATAAGACGACATGGGTCACCTGGTTGTGGGCCCTAATTCCCTAATTGATACGGATTCATTCGTCATTTCCTCGTCCCCATTCATTGCATCTCGTCGAGGTCGAATTCAATGCATTGCCACATTATTCTGTAATTTAAGACCCCACCCCACATAACGGGCCACCCCCCTTAACGGGCCACGTATCAACATTGCCAATTTACCCCTCACTTTACACTGCCAGGAAATAACTAACCTTTTCAAAGCAAAATATCCCAACAACTAAAAATCCAAATAATTCTTTTAAAAATACTAAATATATTATTATACCTAGTTATACCCCTAAAGCGTTATAGTAAGCAATTAATAAAGTCCTTAAAGGTAGTAGCCACTGTAAAGCAGCTAGGCGCTAGGGTATACTAAGGGCTATACTATAGTAGCGCCTTAATAGTACTATATTATAGCAAGAGGCTAAAGTAGACTATTAGAGGCTTAGTACTATATAAAAAAAACGCCTTACTAACTAGGTATTAGCCTAAGAAGCCCTTAGATTTATACTAAGTTATTTATAGGTTAAAGAGATAGCCTAATAGATCCTTAAGGCTAAAGAAGATAACTAGCTATTAGGTAAAAAATAGCTAAATAGATTCTAAAAAAGAAACCTATCTATAAGTACTCTAAGGGCTAAAAAGATTAGCTTTAAGAGGATAAAGTATATTACTAAGGAGAAGATTAAAGAGCTCTTTTACTTACTTATATTACCTATTATTAAGGATATTTCTTAATACCTTAAATAAAATATAGATAAGACTAGGATTACTAAAAGGGAGGCTTAGTAGTCTTTAGTACTAGGTAAGTCTAGTAAATAATCTATATATATTTAAGTTTCTAAAGGCTATACTTAGTTAACTATTCTTAAGTATATCTTTACTAATAGTAAAAGACTACCTCCCTTAGTTATCTTTAAAGAAGTTATAGTATAGTAGTAGTAGTTTTTTCTTAAACTTAAATCCTTTACTTATTAGTAATTTATATTATTAAAGAATAACTAGACTTTTAATAAGATTAGCTTTAACTAGCTAAAGACTATCTTTATCTTAGTAATAGTAGCTAAGGCTAAAAGGCTTAAATCTAAGACTTTCCTTATTATAGATAGCTATAAAAGCTATATATTAGATAACTTTATATAAGAATACTTTTAGTAAAAGATTTACTTACTTTACTTACTACTATATACTAGCTATATTACTTAACCTCTTAATATAGTAGTATTTTTTTTTTTAAAGTAAATATATAAAAGAGAGGCTACCTTTGTATTAGCTAACCTTTATACTACTCTTATTAAGAAGTAGAACTTCTTTTACTATTACTTTAAGGCATCTATAGAAGCCTTTATATCTAAGAATATAAAGGTAGGCTAAATAGTAATAAGGCTATAGCTTATTAATATAGTAAAGCCTCTGCTTAGTAAGTTTATTAACTTTACTTTTAATACTAATATACTAAAGGCACCTAGTTAAAACCCTAGATTCCTAGCTAAGCCTAGTATACCCTAATAGTTTACTGTCTAGACCTTTTAAAGGTTAAAAGACTTAAGGAAGTACTAGAGTCTATAGGACCCTTAAGAGAGGGATAAGGAATAGGATTATAATACTTAGAGGCTCCTGTTTATAAAGGTAGGCAAAAGGCTAAATAATATAAATACTATATTAGTAGAGAACAGCAAGAGGATATAGTCCCTTAAGGCTTAACTCCTTTATACCTAGAAGCAAAAGAAGGGCAAGGTTACCCTAGATCTAAATACTTAATTTACTACTATAAAGTCTATTATTATAGTAAAAGAGAGGGTAAAAAAGGAGGCTATTATAGAGGCAGTAAAAAAGGCAGCAAGAAAGGTAGTTAAAGAGGCTAAAAAAGCACTAATAGAGGCAAAGGCAGCAAAAGCAGCAGCAGAGATAAAGGTCACTTTATAGTGTAACTAATTTTCTATTTAGTATAGGCTACCTATAGTAGTTAATAATGTGTAACTATATACGAAAAATAAGGCAAATTTAATGTGGCCTGTTAAGGGGGGTGGCCTGTTATGTGGGGTGGGGTCTTACCACCCATTCATTACCTACCCAGATGGACTGAGATACCGATCACAGCCACGACCCGACACGCCCACTCCCGAAGGGAAGGGCTCGAGAGCGAATCTTAGCCAGCCCATCCATGCTATCTCGCGCACGCAAGCAAGTTCAGCACTAGCTTGGTTCGACTGCAGCCCGGTCGGTGGCTCTGGAGGACGCTACTTGGCGCCCATCCAACGCTGGTTCCCATCACGAGCGCCGGACTTGGGATGCAAGTCGGTAACAGACGCCGTTACCAGCGCCGTCTCGGCGGGAATGTCAGTGAAAGAGCAGATCGCTCGGTGTCTCGCGTACGCACGCACAGATAAACAGCGGCGTGTATACGTTTAGGCGTCAGCGTTGGCAAGACGAGGAGAATCCCCGACGTCGGCATTGTTGTCTGTCCACTAGGCCGCCTGTTTTTCTTCTTCCCCCTCCTTTTTTTTTTTTTTTTTTTTTTTGTCTTCTTCGTGTTTTCTCACATTGGGACGATAGCATCGTCGCTCGTCCCAGGTCAACAAGCAAGCTCGTAATCACCATCGACACGGCAATTCGAGGAACCAGCCTGCAGCGGACGAGTATTCGTGAGGCAGATGGGGAGTTGCTAGGCTCTTGCCGTCACTGTGCCGTAACGGCGTCTTCCGTACAGCGTCCAAGATTTCGGACGAGGTCGGCGAGTAGGGCAGTACCTACCTAGCGTCTACCTATGCGCTTCGTTGGTATCTAGGCCCCTCTTCTCACAGTGCCACACGCGCCAGGGCACACCTCTCTTCCATCCAGTTCCGGTTCCCTCGACGCTCGAGATTGGGTATCGGACGCGCGACAAAGATGGGATGCAAACGGGCCAAGAACAGACGTCGAGCTGAAGAAGCCATAAAAGATGAGCGTACCCGATGTCCGCATGGGCATCTCCACCGGCACCAGACCAAGCTCCCGGCTGCTTGCTACCGTCGTCGTCGCTGCATGTTCCATGTTGCCGCGTGTGCGCCAAACACGACCAGCACGAGACAAGTCGTAAGTGACGGACAGACAACGAACGCTCCTGTGTACGACAGAGTAGGGAGCACAGTGCGCGACGGACGGATCACGGGGGGGAAAGTCGACAGTTGATTCGTCCCACTTTGTCAACCTCCAACTCGGCTGTATATTCCCATGCACGACGCAGCCTGCAGGTCCCATTTCGGCGCCAAGGTTCTGTCCCAGGCTCCCCTGCCTCTCTCTCTGCTTAGCTTAGCGCTTCTCTCAGAGTTCGGTCGTGCTCTCTCTGTGCTGTAGCTTCCCACTGCATCCTGTCTCTTATCGAGTTGTTCGTCTTTTTTTCGTCTCCCACTTGGCTTCCGCTGTGGCTTTGTCAACCTCTGACGGACGGTTGCGCCAGCGTCGTCGGTGTCGTCGGTGTCGTCGTTGTCGTTGGCGACGACCGGTGGTGCGGGCCGCTGTGGCCGATGACACTGACGACAAGATAAGCCTTAGGTTAGGCAGTAGAAAGCTGGTAGGAAACGTGCTTTTGGGAGGGCACGGAGGGCAGTGCTGCAGGTTATCTGCACGGTGCGGATACATGATACGGTACACCATCGCCCCTCCGAGACGTGGCGGGGTTCTTTCCCATTTGAGAAAGGACCTGAACTGGACCTCCCACGCACGTCAATCATCCCCTGTATACTGCGCAGGTGTACGGGTACGGATACAGAGCTCCTCTCCTCTGTCTGGCCCCTTCCTTGTGTATCCGAACCGATGAATATTCTCCTACCTAACTGTACTGTACCGTCCGTACTGTTTTTCAAAGTGCAGCTACCTAGTGCGCCAATCCCAGCCACGAATGGCAGTCATCTTCTTCAACATGGCAGGCGCCCGCCCCTCCCATTCTCTTTCTACAGGTACGTCTCCTTCCCCTGGGCGGCCAGACCCAATCAATTATCCAATCCTTCATGCCACCGGCGTCCCCGTATCGACTCGTTGCTTTGCTTCCCGGCCAGTCTCTCTTTTTCGGCCACTCTCTGTCTCTCGCTTCCCAGCTCGTAGCCCCCCTCACCTATCCCTGCGCTGGTTGTGCACACTACCACGTACACTACCTATGTACGGATATGTGAGGAAGCAATGCGAGACACAGAGAGACCAACTAGTGTACCTAGTGTAGCTAGCAGAGGGAGGAGCGACTTCTTGTTTTTGCTTGCTCAAACAATCCTGTCTGTCTCTTCCTGTCCGTCCCTATTTTTATTTTTATCCCGTGCCTGTCATCCCACTCCCGTTTCCATGCCTGTGTGCCATTCCCTCATGTCCCATCGCACCCCCCCCTTGCTCTTCCTGTCTACTGCTATGCTCCATACCCGTGTGTAAGATGTGCGATGTAGTATCCCATTCCAATCTCACACCCCTCCCCCCTCTCCCTTGCCCTTGATCCTCTCGTCCCACCCCCGTAGTTATCCTCCCCCCCCAGTCTGTCACTCTTCGCCGTATGGAGAGACTCCTCTGCCTAGGTAGGTCGTTTATCTATGTCTTTCTCTCGCCCACACCGTCTTGCGCATACAGTGGTCCAGACCTTGCCATCTATCATCTGGGACCCGTCTCTCCTAATTACCCTAGCCTCCCGTTCAGAAGCGTGCGCACACTATTCGTACGCCTTGCTCCAGCGGGTCCTCTTTTCCTTCTTCCAGACCTCTTTTACCTCTCCTCCCGCCCTTCCCCTCCAGCTCTTTTTCTTCTCTTCCGTTTTTCCAGCTCACGTCACCAATCTGGATCGCCCGTCTGTCTGTTTTTTCGGTTTTCTCGCGGCAGATATTCCCATCGATAGCTTTCCCGATCACCTGCCGGTCCTATGATCGTGTCACTCGCTCAGAAGCACTCCTAGCTGCTATCTTTAGTACTCGTGTTTTGTTATCTTCTTCCCTATGCCGGCTTTCACTTGAGAACGTCGCCTTTCCTAGCCAGCATACCTTTTGGTATCGTCGAGCTCTCGCCTGAAGTCGCCGCCGCTCGTACATCATCCAAAGGGCACACTCGAGTTCTCAACAGCGACCTCTCATCGACGACTACGTGTATTTTAAACCTCCGCCCCCGATTTCTCCAAGAGCGACCCCCACTCACAACCGTCAAGCTGGACGCCAAACAGCCTGAAGCTTTGTTTCAGACAATGGGAGCTAAGCTGTCCGGTTCGCATCCCGCCTGCAGTATGCGTAATCCACTCGCCAGAATGCTGCTTTTTGCAGTCGTCATCTTGGTCATCATGGCCCTGACCCTTCGGAACGACGCCATCGACGTTCGCGGCCGTATCTTGAAGACGGGAGCCGGCGTCAAGTCGTCCATTGCACACCAGCAGCCCTTGGATGCCGTAAAGTCCCATGGGTCCTCGTCTCTTTCCGACAAGATTCCCGCCGAGCCCGCCCCCTCGTCGACTCACGTCATGAACTGCGAGGTCGACACCGACCACATCAAGACAATCAAGGAAAAGTATGGCCTCGCCGACAAGATCCACTACTTCAAGCGCTACGTCACCTTCAGCCGCAAGCCCATCCAGCGCAAGGGCTACACCCTTTTGGAACAGGACTTCCTCCCCCAGAAGTTCAAGACTGTTGATATCAACAAGTCGTACGCTCCCGAGGAATGCGCCCCTCCTCTGGAAGTTCCCGTTACCCAGTCTCCCTACCCCGCCACAGTGAACGCTTCTGACTTCATGTTCGCCGTCTCCACCACCTACAAACGGTTCAATGACCCCAAGACGAGCCCCATCAAGGAGTGGTCTCACTGGCTTACCGACAGCAACGGCAAGTCCAATGGCGGCAAGCTTCTACTGCTGCTTCTCGACGCCACCGACGCCGAGCTGAAGGATGCCAGCGATAGGCTCAAGAGGATCGGTATCGACGTTGACGTGGCGCACTCTGACCCGACCATGGAGATGGCCGTCCGCTACCTGACTCTCGTCCCCTACCTCTACAACCATCCCGAGCGGAAGACGAGAAAGTGGCTCGTCACTTGCGACGATGACACCTTCTTCCCCAGCATGCACGGTCTCATCGACAAGTTCGCCACGTTTGACCACCTGGACCCCCTTTACATCGGAACCCTCTCCGAAGACGTCAATGCCATTCACCGTCACGGCTCCCAGGCTTTCGGCGGTGCCGGCGTCTTCCTCAGTGTTCCTCTCGCAGCCGCCATCAACCAGCTGTACGAGTCATGCAAGACGGAGCAGAAGGTCAAGGAAGCCAATTCTGGCTGGGGTCCTCAGGGCGATATTCTTCTCCGCAAGTGCATCTACGAAAACACCGAGGTTCGCCTCACCAACTTGTGGGAACTGTGGCAGCTCGACTTGTACGGCGATCCGGCTGGCTTCTACGAGTCTGGCATCAAGCCCTTGAGCTTGCACCACTACAAGGGCGGTGGCTGGCACTTCGCCAAGCCTTTCCAATCCTCAAAGGTTGCCCACGCTTGCGGCGAGGACTGCTCCTACCAACGATTCATCACCGCCGACGATTTCATCATCGCCAACGGCTTCAGCATTGCCCACTACCCGCAAGGCATCGACTTTAACCTCGACCAGATGGAGCGAACCTTCACCCCCGCCCCCGATGACATTGGCTGGAACTTGGACTACATGTTCGGTCCCCAGCGCAGATCTCTGCACAAGACCGGCCGCAAGATCGCCTGGGAGCTCCAAGAGGCCCACGTGCAGGAGGACGGATCAGTGCTCCAGGTCTACACAAGGAGAAAGGACGACGAGCGCTGGGTTGAGGAAGATGGCGAGCCCATGAGCAAGATTGACGGCGTCATCGAGCTTGTCTGGATCCCCTCTACATGAAGCGGGCTCCCCACCGAGCATGACGACACGATACAGGCAGAGTTGGTTTCCGCGACTGCTCGCCTCATGATACGAACGGTCTGATGATTCTGGCTTTGCAAGGGTCGAACAGGAGGGAAAGGCACGATCTGCAGTTCGTCTCTTAACGTTTCGTCCACCCAGGCCAACCCTGGCCTGTTTTGACACAAGCCGGATTTCGGCCGAAATGGCACGGTTCCCGTCTCGGTCCAGGCGTCAGCAGCAAGACAAACCCGGCAACACCGACAGCGACAGCTTGTAATGCCCGGGGCCGCCGCATTCCATCATCACGGACAATACGACAACGCCCCTGGACAGCATCATAATTATAATCCGCTGACCGCGATATATCCTTATATTATCATCAATAACCTCTTCGATTCGACCCACGTTACCGACATTTGTCATACAGCTCCCACTGAGCTTGGGCGTTTGAGAACGATAGGGGGGCTTTGCTATTGAAAGCATTCAGGCAAACGCCACATTCTTTTTTCCCCCTTTTTTTCTTCATATTTTATTCATTTTCCTTTTTACTACCGTGACATTGCACATAGAAACGGATTGCTTGGACGGATCTTGCAATCGGTACATAGACCCGTGAGCTACAGGGCCGGGACGTATGGAGTCAAGGTCAGGACGTTGGATGTCCTTTTTTCGGAAGTCAACCACGAGGTTTGATAGCAGGTGCAAGGAAAGGCAACCGACGGTTCCTTCCAAAGTTTATAGAACTAGTGTACCAACAAATGATATGAAGAAGTTGGAAATACTTCAAAGCAATTTGGGTACACACGGTCCAGTCTCCAAGTCTTTACTTTACTTTACCTCTTAGGATTGCATGTTCAAATACCTAGGATGAACAGATTTGGCCTTGTCATCCAGGCAAAAATCATAGGAGTGACAGGCGGCCACTAGCCTTGAAAGCGCTTCAGCCACGACCCACCCCCACCTGCACGAAGTTAGGTCAAGCCACATTGCGTCCGAGCCCCGCCAACGTCAGTTTGCCTTGGCGCAGCGTTGGGCTGCTTCTTCCACGTTCCGAGAGATGAAGTCATAAGGCTTCCGGCGTAGATCGAAGCTCCTCCAACGCCGCATTTCCAGCACTGCAAGGAGTCTTCGTTCAAGATGAAAACGTGAGTTACCCGCTGTCCCGCTCTCGAGACCCGAACAAAGGTTTGCTGACTGCTATTTCTTGCCATGCCTAGCATATCTAACATTCTGTCGCTGCCCTTTCGCAAATCCACCCACCTGTCGCTCTCATCGACGATACGACAGTACATCAACACCAAATATGACCAGCACCCAGACATGTTCCGTCAGGACCTCGAGGTCATTGACGCCCTGCGACGGGATGCGGTTAACGTGAGGGAGCCGCACCCTAGTGGCATCAAGAAGCTCCAGGCGTACGCGGGGCAGCTGGTGTGGATCGGCGGCAAATTCCCAATTGACGTACGTCTCCACGGCGCTGTCGAAACAATACGGGGTGTTTTTTGTTGTTGTTTTTTTCTCCCTCTAGAATACTGACATGACTGTGCTTGTAGATCGGCGCCGAATTCACGTGGTACCCAGCCCTGGGCTACAACACCGAGCGACCGATGGTGCGGAACAATCTCAAGTACGAACTCATGAACATCCTCTACAACCTCGCCTCCCTATACTCCCAGCTTGCTGTTGCTCAGTCAAGAGGTGGAGAAGGGCTTAAAACCGCCGCTGGATACTTCGCCTCGGCGGCCGGGGTGCTGGACCACATGCGGAAGGAGATATTGCCTGAGCTGCGCATGTCTGACCCTCCCGAGGACATGGACGCCAATACCCTCGAGTCGCTCTCGTACCTGCTACTGGCGCAGTCCCAAGAGTGCTTTTGGCAGAAGGCCGCCATGGACGAGTACAAAGATGCCATCATCGCCCGGCTGGCCGCCCGCGTGTCGGATCTCTACAACTTGGCGGGGGAGGCTGCGATGAAGAGCGAAGCTATTAGCTCGGCTTGGATCCACCACATGAGCGCGAAGCACCATCACTTCGCTGGTGCCGCGCAGTACCGCGCCGCGCGCGACTGCCTTGAGAAGAGGAGATACGGTGAAGAAGTTGCTCGTCTGCAGGACGCTGTTGCCTGCGTCAGCGAGGGTATAAAGGAGAGCAGGGGCGGCTACCTCAACAAGGCTGTGCTTGAGGACCTAAACGGCCTGAAGCGCAAGGTCGAAGAGGACTTGAAGCGGGCCGAAAAGGACAACGACGTGATTTACCTTCGTGAGTATTGATGGACCCCATGGGGGGATTGGGTAAGAGCCTAGACTGACCCGTATTCAAGAGCATGTCCCGCCAAAGTCGGAGCTCAAGACTCTCGACAGAGCCAACATGGCTGTTGCCAGAGTGCCTCCACAGGTGGCCAATCCTTTCGATTACCTCGGAGAGCAGGCCGAGTTCGGCCCTGCACTCTTCACTAAACTCGTCCCGTTCTCTGTCCACGCCGCAATCACCATCTACGAGCAACTTCGCGATCGGATAGTCAACGAGAACATTATCGGACAGATGGAGACGCAAACTGAGAAGCTGCATGCCATGCTGAGCTCCATCAACCTACCAGGCTCGCTGCAGGCTCTAGAGAAGCCGCTGGGCTTGCCCCACAGCTTGGTGCATCATGCGGAGGAGATACGACAAGCGGACGCCATCGGCCGAATCCAACGAGCGTTCTCAGATATCGACAAATTGCGGACTGCCGATCTTGCGGTCTTCAACGAAGGCAAGGCGATCCTTGCTGCGGAAGAGGAAGAAGACAACCGAATGAGACGCAAGTACGGCACTGATCGGTGGTCAAGGCCTGACAGTCGAAGCGACCCTCAGGGAAGCCGGTTCTGGGCCCAGGTGGCAGAGATTGAGGGCTACTTTGCGAGCAGTACGAGCAGCGATGCTGTCGTGAGGGACAAATACAGGGAGGTTCAAGACATGCTCGAGATGCTCTCTGGTTCGGATCGGGCGATCATGGACTATGTGCCTTCCTCCAGGCGGATGGACATCCCAGAGCCCCTGAAGCCGGTGATAGGAAGGCTTCGCGGAGCTTACAACGATGTCCTCCGGCTCGAGTCCAAGAGGAGAAAGAAGGTGGACGCGCTGCGAGAAAAGGCCAGGACGGACGACATCAAGCCGGATATCCTCAAGGAAGCAGCACGTCTCGAGAGGACGTACCCGACGACGGCTATCGTCCCGGCGCACTTTGAGGACTTCTTTGAGAAGCGTCTCGACAAGCTGTACGACGCTGAGATTGAGGCCGTCGCCAAGGAAGAGGATGAACAAGAGCGACTGATGTCGGAAGTGCAGAGAGTCAACCGTGAGTTTGAGAGTCAGAAGAAGAACCTGTCGAGTGGCAGCCGTGAGCGCGAGCAGGCGCTGCAGAGGCTCGACAACGCCTACTACAAGTACAAGGAGATCGTCAACAACGTTGATGTCGGGCGGAAGTTCTACAACGACTTGAGCAAGGTGGTGGGCCCGAATTTCCGGGATCCGGTCAAGGCATGGGCTGCGGAGCGGCGGATAGACGCCAAGAGCCTCGAAGAGTACGTCAAAGTTGAATCTCGACGGAACCCCTTTACTGACCATGTGCTAGAGAGATCAACATGCCCCCACTCGGTTCCCTCAACATCAACAGATCACCGGTCCACTCTCCGACTGGCTCAAACTACGACCCGCGGGCTCAGTCCTACTTCAACGCGAGCGTAGTCCCCGGCACCGCACCGCAACAGCAGCAGCAACAACAACAACAGCAACAGCAAGGCTCTGCTCGACACTCACCGGCAGAGGCTCACATCCAATCATGGGCCGGCTCGACTGTTGAGCCGCAGCACCCGAGACCTGCCGCCGCCATGGCAGGCATGTGGCAGCCCGACATGGGCATCAAGTTCGGGGGTCAACCCGGCGGCGCACCGGTTCCGGCACCGGCATCAGCCAACGGACAGCCGCCGACGCAGAACACGGCGAACCAGCCGCCGCCGCCGCCGCAGCAGCAGCAGCAGCCGCAAGGGGGCACTTGGAACCCCGGCTCCGGGATCAAGTTCGGATAGGACACGACACGGTTCCCGCCTCCCAGGGGAAAGAGGCAGTAAGGTTGTCCGTTGGTGTATTTGGTCTTCCGGCGAGGGGAGGCGAGCGATCGGGTTCGGCGTTGCTGAGGGGGTTTGTGTCGTCTCGCTCAATATATCATAGCTCCGTCACAAAGCACGCTTTGCTTCATTGGGTGGGTGGTGAATTGCAAAAATAACTAGACAGACCCCGTTACCTTTGCGGGATCGAGACGGTAAAAGGACTTGGTGTTTACAGAGCAATGGCTCCTTGGGTATTTTTCATTAAAGGGGCTAGATTCCTCGAAGATGTTTCGTTATAGCCTAGATCCCGACAACCAATATTGCACTCTATCCGCGCCACGACCACGTCTGAAACCCTTGCCGCGTGTTCGCTGTTGTTTCGGATGGTGTGTGTCTACATACTGCCGACCTGTGCAGCCCATGGTGCCAGAACATATGACCGTTGGAAAAACAAAATGTCTTCTTCGGGTTGGCCTATGTGGGACGACGTTCCGAGGTTGGGTACTACGTATTTGCGTTGAAGTATCGAGCATGATGCTTGTACTGTGTTTTTGTATCGACTGTGTTACTACCATTGTGTATTGTGTGCCTGTGCGAGCCGAAGAGGGACCTACCTGTGTTCCGAGGGTGTGAATGCAAACCACCCTCTTCCCCACAACTCGGAAGCCCGATATAAGCAACTTCAGCTTCACCGACCATACCCGTTGGAAAACTCGGGATTCCGTCCGCTCTCCATATATAAGCCAATGGCTCCCGCCTTCTTCCTTCGTTAACCGCCTTGTTGCTATTTGTAGCGTCATCATGCTTAACGTCCTATAAGGCGTGGCTAAGCCTAGGGGAGGCTGCCTGTCAGGCCTCCTCTCGCCTTCGCGCCCCCCCTTCTCTCTTTAAGCCTACTCATTTCATCCTTTACTTTCCGTAAGAGGCATTCAAAGGCAGCCATGTGCTCTTCAATTTTTCTCCAACGTTACTTATCTACAGTCGCACACCCACAGGCAAGCTTTTTGCTCCTGTATTGTCTTCGTTATAGCACATCTGTTATCCAATCTTGGCGATGCTTTTGTCTGTGACTTAAGACCTGAGGATGGGTACAAACGACTTATATGAGGTGTTTTGCAGGGAGTTCGCTATGCCTTACAAGGAAACAGAGGCTGTGACTAAGAAGTGGTGGAAAGGAAAAGTTCAACCGGCGGCGACCTGACGAGTTGCTACTGCGCTGTAGCCTAACGTACTGATAGTATTATAGAATAAGGTTAGGCGGCTTTGCGGTAAGCCATGGTAAACGACAAGGGTGTGGTCAAGGTACCAGCAATGTTAGTCGCCTGCAGCTCGAGGGGACCAGTAGCTAAGCTGGAAGATGAGAACATCCTCGCGCACAGTTCTCTAGTCCCGCACGCAAAGTGGGGGAGGACTTTGACGGGTTTGTGGCCTGTGGGCGAGGGTTAGTGGTCACCCAGGAACAGTCAAAGTAAATCGGGACCCTTTGGGCGGCGCCATTTCAGACTGGGTGTCTAGATGGTTGTCTGGCTGATGGTCCCTTGGACTTAATGATCGGAGGTAGAGAGGACCAGAGAGTCGCATGTCTACTTGGAAAGCCAGGGTGCCAATGGGACTGGATGTAAGTAAGTCAAGGAGACCTTTAGAAGACAGATAAAGGAGACGAGGGCTCATCGGTAACAGGTTCTATCCAAGCATCTTGTATCTCATAACGCAACGCAGCTGTATTGAGCATCCAAGAAAATCTTGCATCTTACAGCACATTTGCACTGTAGCTACGTACCTACGCAAAGACGGACACACAGAAGGGGACAAAGTACCTACGACCTAGGTATGCATTGGAGATAACAAACAGAGGTTCCACCTGTTCTTTCCAATCATTGATAGTCAGAAGCACGTGTACATAATGCATCGACTTTCAACCTAGCCTACCAAGGTAGCCAGGTGTATATCAAACGTTGCTAGCTTAATTCCTGTCATCAACCTATCGTCAGTTCTTGGGAACGTTTTAGTACAATACATGGCCTTAGACATTAGGGGGTGTGTCAAAGTGGCAATGTACTTTGTATAACGAGACAAAGTACGGACACATAGGTGCCTTTGCATAGGTAAATAGATGTAACAAACAGAAGCCGTTGAGTGCCAGCGTTTGTCGTTGGCAAGTGCTGGGGGGTACCTTGGTTCTCAGGAAGGTTCTTTGGCAGGCAGTAGTGGGTCACGCGGGAAGCTACCCCACCAAGGCACCTGCAGGCTAGCTAGGTACGTACATACCGGTAGGCACTCAACCAACAGCCGCTTCCCTGGGAAGGTGCCAACCTTACTTACGACTTTCGCGCCTTCAACTTTTTCTTCTTAAACCTCTTCGTCCTCTTCCTCTTCCTCTTCATCCTCTTCATCCTCTTCATCCTCTTCATTCTCTTCATTCTCTTCATTCTCTTCATTCTCTTCATTCTCTTCATTCTCTTCATTCTCTTCCTCACTCATACTCAATCTTTCCTCGTCCATCACCGGATAGGTAAGTGACGAGAAATGGTCCCCAGAAACTTAAGACTTCAGACTAATTTCTTCTCACTTAGTCTCATCAAACATGTCCAGCCCGTCGAACCCAGTCGCCGGGAACGTCAACACGGCCAAAATCAACAGGTCGTTCAACCTACTGCGAGAGTTCTACACTCTCGTAGACACTCATAGTCCGACAGTTCTAGACGAAGCAGCACTCGAGGTCTTTTTGACCTCCAACAAAGTGTGCTCCCCACCTCGCGCAGGCTCGTCAGAATATATTGACGAGCACAACACAAGAATGGCTCTCATTACTGAGGTGCAAGCTGCCCTGGAGGCCCTGGATTGTCCAGGGTTGGCCCTAGCCTCTTTGTGGGTTGGGCTTTGGACAATGCCTACCAGTCGACTAGTGCAGTTGCTCAGAGACTTGCGCGATCCATCTACAGAGAGTGTTGTAACGGTTCAGCTGTACAAGATTAATAATGCCTTTCCGAAATTGCTGCATATTTGTAAGTCCCCTTGCTCTTCATCCGATGGATGGCTCCAGATCAAGCTGACATCTCTGCAGTTCGTGGATTGGGTTCTAGAAACGAGGAAGATAGTGAAGATCGCTATCGGCGACGAAACACAAATGAGTCTGTCTCCGTAAGTACTAAACCTCACTATCACTTTTATTCTGTCTTAACGTGGGCTGGTTTACAGGCAGCCGACCGGGATGGAAAACGATGCGTAGTCACAGGCGCCCCATACCCCCAAGTGTGCCATATCTTCCCGTTCGCGTCGTTGAAGCATCGGTTTCAAACGGGTGACTTTCTGCAAGATATGGCACTCTTCTGGGGACAGGATCGGATTAGCACACTTACCAAGAAGCTGTGTGGGCGTCATGCCCCTGGGGCCACTAACATGAATCTTGTTGACACATGTGCAAACATGATATCGTTGAGCCCACAGCTACACGACTGGTGGGGTCGGGGACTCTTTGCCTTTGAGCCGATGGGTGAAGCCAGGCTTTCTGAGAGCCCGTCCAACACTGGCGCCGCTATCCAACCCACTCCCATCGGTTCCCCCTCCACCAGAACCACCCCTACCAGAGCTGCCAAAGTTGCCAAGAATACCAAGCCACCACAGGAATGGTCTATTCAACTACGCTTTCATTGGTTGAGAGATACCAATATCCCGACTCTGAAGTCGCCGGTCAACCTTTCAGCAGACCCTATCGCCATGCTCGAGACGCCGGATCCCAACCGTCATCTGGCAGCTGTCAATCTGGCAACCTGGCGGCCCGTTGAGAATGGTCAGCTCTTCACCATCACAGCTCAAGATCCTAACGCATTACCCGACTACGACATCCTGCTCTTGCAGTGGGATGTGCTAAGAATGTGGCGTCTTGCCGGCGGCGCTGACCCTGCGATATACTCCCTCGATGACGATGACGACGATTACGACGACAATGATATTGCTGTCCTTGGCGGGAAGACCACTCAAGACAATCGAACGCAAACGGTTGACCAAGGAGATATCCCCCGGAGGCAAATCCAACATTCGTCCGAAACAACCGCCCACAGCAGTCAGAATCCGTTCGATCATCCGTTCGATCCTCGTGGCGGTTCCGTCCGGAGACGAATCCAACATTCGTCCGAAACAACCGCCGACAGCAGTCAGAATCCGTTCGATACTCGTGGCGGTTCCGTTCGGAGACGAATCCAACATTCGTCCGAAACAACCGCCGACAGCAGTCAGAATCCGTTCGATCCTCGTGGCGGTTCCGCCCGGAGACGAATGCAACATTCGTCCGAAACAACCGCCGACAGCAGTCAGGATCCGTTCGATCATCCGTTCGATCCTCGTGGCGGTTCCGCCCGGAGACGAATGCAACATTCGTCCGAAACAACCGCCGACAGTAATCAGGATCCGTTTGATCCTCGTGGCGATTTCGACGGTGATAAGCCGGATGCAACCCCGCGTACCAACCAGGGAGGTCTTTCCTAGGTGGCAAACAACCCAGTGGAACGCGTGACGCAGATGAAGGTCAGTTTCCATGAGCCCAAAGAAACAGACTCGACGAAGCCAAAAGGGAGTTCGGACCCGAACGAAGGCGGCAAAACCTTGTCTCTGAGGAAGCGGATTAGCTCCCTCAACCTGAAGGGAACAATCCGAAAGTCATGGGGCCTTATCAAAGGTCAGACCAAAAACCAGACTGACATTCGGAACATGTTTGGCAACCCACCTGACCAGAATGTGGGCTCGGCGGGTCCCAGTTCCTGAAGCAGAGAGTCTAGGAGACGCACGAGAGGAGGGTTTTCGCAAGGGAGATCATTAGCGGCAGAAAGGACTAGCAGAAGGCAGCAGGTTGTCGTTGTTTTTGTTAATTGACTTGATTTCGTTCTATGATGGACCGTCGTTTGCATCTCTTCTGTGTACTAACCAGGTACGATCATACAGAACGAATCGCTCCTCGTCTCTTTCTCCCGTCTAAGTACGATGGGATGTAATGTAATTGTACACGACGCCGGGAATCTCCGACTATCAGAAACTCCTTGACGTACGATCATGCGTCTAGACATGGACAAAAAGGGGGAACCAGAAATGGCCATCCTAAATCTTGAAATTGACTCAACCAGTCACGGGAACCGGGTTGGCAACAATAACCCCCCCTCCCCTTCCTTTTTGTCGGACTTGGATTAGGGTCTTCTGGTTCCGTCCTGAGTGCCAATCTCTCTCACAAGCGGAGACTGGAGTAACATTTGCCCAACGACGTAGCCTTAACGACGGCGTCAGAGGCGTTGGTAAATGAAGTTCCTTGAACAAAAGATGCTTCATCTCTTGAACTTTACACAGCCCTTCCCTCCTGGGCGCCACTTTTTGGTATCTTTTTGGCACGTCGTTATAGCCCACGCTCCATCCACAACGATATAAACGGAAACCCCCCAAAGCTCCAAACCGTTGAAAATACCCGACTACAGAATTCGATTATACAACAGACAAAACCAATGCATTGCAGGACTCACTGGCCGATGGTCATGTTCCTCTCCTTCCACCACTCATATAACGGGGGCACGGCCGAGCACAGCATGTTGACCGGCGTGTCGAGGAGGAACCGTTCAATCTCCTCCGGCACCATGCCCTCGACCGTGTCCAACCGGTAAATGTCTATGCCGTAATCGTGCAGCATGTTCGAGAGCCTCTGCGATATGTCTGGCATCCGGAGAAAGTAGAAGCTTCTCTCCAGCAGCCCGGTGCCCGACATGTCGTTCTTGATTTGCTGCGTACTCGCTTCCACTGCAAAAAGAAAGAAAAGAAGGGTGGTCAGCAAAAAAAAAGAAAAAAAGAAAAGGTTAGATAGCCCACGGTTTGCGAGTCAATATATACACAAAACAAGGGAGAGAAAAGAAAGAAAAAAAGAAGAAGAGCTGCACTTACACACGCTGTACTTGCCCATCTCCATCTCCGTCTCTAGGACGCGGTATTTCCTAAACAAGGGGTCAGTCGTCTCGAGCTTCCTCGAGTGGACGTGCAGGTTGTACAGGTTGACCTCAAAGGGCCCGCCATGCGCGGCCCAGACGGCCCAGAAATCCTGGCCGTGGGCGGCCTCGACGTGCCAGACGAGGTCGTCAAGGACGGCCTTCTCAACCATCCACTGCTGGCTCTCGAGGTTCCAAAAGTCCGGGCCGAACGTGTCGTCCGCCAGGCGTAGCACGCCCGCCGCGTCCCTCATGATGGCCCGCATCGAGTCGCGGTTCGCGAGCCTCGACCGCCACACGGTTGGAGCCCGGGCGTATACGCCAAACGCGCGGCGCGCGCTAAACGGCTGCACGACGATGGACTCGGAGTCGACCCACAGCGCCCAGTCGTACTCAAGCGCCGCCGCCGCCGCCAGCTTCTTGATCGTCTGGTACTAGTACTTGCCGCGCTCCCGGAGCAGCGCTGACGTGTCGTCGGCCGTAATATTTCCGCCTGTCAGCGTGTAGAACACAGGCAGGAGTATATTAAAGAGGTTAACAATTTCAATGTTTAGCCTTAGTCCGTCTACGTTCCCCGGAGGCACAGGGAAGATGCTGAACCTCTCCCTGCAAGGCGCCAGGTCGTCCAACGCGGAGCAGAAGAGCTCATGCTCAGACAAGTCGGACACGATCACATGGATGTTGATCTCCCTGTAGTCGGTGCAGAGGCACATGAAGGATTGGAGAAACTCGATGGCGAGCGGTATGTCTGCCGTCTTGGCATTCCCGGCTATTAGTCGACGACGATTCTCATCGATAGTTGGGCCGGGAGGAGGGAAGGCCTACATAGGTTGGCAATATGAAGGAATACTTGAGCCCGCTGAGATACGGCTCGTTCTGCGTCGACGAACTTGCGCCATTGCTGGGGCCGTTTGGGTTCGTGAGCGTGTCGGCGACGCTTCCGAACAGGGGGGGACGTGTAAACGTCGGAGTGCAGCCACACGCTATAGCCGAGAGCTCTCATGAGAAGAAGGATGCAAGTGAGGCAGCTCAGGTAGATGACGCGTGCCTCTCTCGGGCGCATCGGAATGCCCTTGGACAACTTCATCGTCGGTACTGAGACTGCGGAGCCCTGGGATCCTTGGCGTCCGCGACCCGACGAGCAGGCAACGGGCCCGACCCAAGGGCTCTATAAAAGCCTGGAGAGTCGATGCGTCCCTCATGGAGAGCCACGAGGGAAACAGACACACGGGGGCGGATAAGACGGCGGGAAGAAAGGGAAGGCTGATGGCTTAGCGGCAACAGATCAATAGATTATCGCGACTGTCTCAGCGGCGTACATGCTCTGTTTCATATAACCAGTCGGCTCAGCTCGAAGGCTTGTCTAAGATTCCGGTACTGAAATCTAGCGTTGTCTTTGCAATGCGGGGTTACGCTAGACCTGCATCTAGAAATTCTAAGTTGTCTTGGGTTCTGAAGGGTGTTATCTTGCCCCCACGAGTCCGGTGTTGGCAACCTATACACACACGCCATACGAAAGCTCGTAATATACTAGGGCTCATGGTTCTGTTTACCCTGTTTCATAAGATGTAGTTATATAGACGTATAATTATATGAGACGGAACAAAAGTCTTGTTCTTGGTTCACAACTTACATGACTTCAACCCTTACATTATAGCGTCCCGTCACGTCTGCAGTCTTCTGCGAGTTGTGGTTTCCTCCTGAGACTAGGTATACGCCAGACGAAAGGATTGTTCCCCGACGATGCAAGATCAGTAGCGGGTTCTGCCCATTACAGCGTCAGACGATCGCCTCATAGTCCCCCCGCCCCCTCCTTCGTTCTGAGGCCCACAAAGGGCAGGATCCAAAGACTCCTTTTTTTTTTTTTTTACACCTCGTCCCCGCGCGTCCCGGTCCGTTGGCCGGCAGGGCTCTTCTGCTCCAAGTACCGCTCCTCCACCGGGACGCTCGCGTACGCGTCGCGGCCGCCGGCCCTCTGGTACCAGTACGCGACGACGGCGTAGAGGCACTTGTTGGCGCGGCCCCAGTCGTTGGGCTTGTACTTTTCAATGTACGCCTCGAAGCTGTCGCGGAAGGGCACGTCGTCGCACACGTGGAAGCGGCAGACGGACGTGTGCCCGTTGGCGTCCAGCTCGACGTGGGGCTGGCAGGCGTAGGCGCTCTCGAACGTGGGGAAGGGCGGCTCCGCGGCCCACGCGTAGCCGACGTAGTCCTCGGAGCCGGTGCCGAACGTGGACGGGAACCGCTCGCCGTCGACGAAGAACTTCTCGTCGCCCTCCCCCCACCACCAGTCGACGGACTTGCGCCCTCCGACGCCGTACCACCAGTCGTCCGCCGGCACCTCGGGCTCCTCCCAGCGGTTCCAGACGTGCATCTGCACACCGCAGAACCGGCCCGGCCCGCTGCCGCCCCCCAGCATCAGGAGGGGCCAGTCGATGCCGCGGCCCTCCCGGGCGGGCTTCTCGAGGAACGCGTCCCGGTGCCACTTGGCGTGGAACCGCAGCATGTCCGCGGCCGGCTTCTCTAGCGGGCGGTGGCAGACGGCGAACAGGAGCCTCCGCTCCTCCTCGCCGTCGTTGCCCACCTTGATCGCGGCGCGCTCGGAGAAGGGCATGAACCAGTGGCTGTAGAAGCCGCCGCCGTCGGTCGACCCTTGCGGGAGGGCCCGATACGTCTGGATTCCGGGGACGCTGCCGAAGAAGTCGCCGAGCGGTGCCCAGACGCTCGGCGACTCGTCGTTGTCCCAAGTGACCTGGAAGACGAGCTCTCGCAGGACTTGGGCCGTCCGCTGGGGGTCCTCGGGCATATCCAGCGGCACGACGCGTATGCCGGTGATGGCCCGGTTCCCCGTGATCTCTCTTACGTCCTGGACCTTCCCAGGAGGCACGGTGACCGTGAGCGTCTCCAGCGTGTCGCCCTTGGCCCGGGGCAGCGCGGACCAGCCGCGCCGGCTCAGCTTGCGGTCGGCCGCGGCCAGGGCCAGGCACGCTTCCCGGTCAAAGGTGCCGTCAAAGCACGGCAGCTGCGTACCCTCTGGGAACGACGTGTACGTGAAGTGGTAGTAGGCCCCCCAGCCGGGCCCGAGGCGGATCTTTGCGTACTTGTTGTACGGGATGGGGATGAAGCTGTTGCGGCCGCGCGACAGCGTCGGCGCGATGGAGGGGAAGTTGCACGGCATGTCCTGGAAGCGGTCGAAGAAGTCCCGAAAGGGCAAGTCGACGGCCGGCTCGGCGTCCTGCTCGTCGTCGTCGATGAAGACCTGGATGCGGCCGACGCCGGGCATGGCGGACCAGCTGCGCCAGATGACGCCGGGCCCGCGCTGCTCAAAGGCGACGACCCACTGGCCCTCCTCCCGGATGACGCCGCCGCCGTCGTCGTTGGCGTCCCAGTCAATGTAGCGGTCCGTCTCGGGGTCGTAGCGAGACCGCCGGTCGTAGCTCGACATGCAACCGCCGCGCTCCCCCGGGGCTGGCGGCTCGGCTAGGCGCTCGAGGTCGTAGAGCCGGCGGACGATGTCGGGGTAGGTGAGCTGCATTGTGAACTTGGACTCTTGGGGTTTTGGAGGGCGGCCCGGATTGTGATGATGCGACCCTTTTCTAAACCACTTGTCTTATAATACAAGGTCGGTGTCAGGCTGCATACAAAGGCGTGAATGCCTAAGTTGAAGCTCGTGCCGCCTGCGTCCATCAATGTTGAGCTGCACCTTTGATTCGCTAACTGTCGGGAGAGGTTGCATTAGGTACGTCCTCCTGAACTTTAATCGGAAAGTGTACCTAAGTGTATATGCGCACTGGGTGGCAGCCTCATTGGATGCGTAAGACAAGTCTCAGAGCCTCCCTCGTGGGGCTGAAAGAAGAGCTTTGGTGAGCGAGGGGAGGGAGGCAATGAGATTGGTCTCTCACAGGGTCTCTAACCCGAGGAAAGCCACGTTGCCCAAGTTGAGATTTGCCATGTATCTCCCTAATCGGCGAGACAGCGAAGGGCTAGCGGTATTTGATCAGCTACGAGCTACGGCGAGAAACACAATGCCCGGCCCCCCCCCCCGCCTCAGGTGCCATGAGGACGACGCACGAGGTGGGCTTAGATATCGAAGAGGGCGTGGGGAGTTCACTTATTACAGAAGCACAGTCTCTTATCAATACGTACAACTGTCACGGGTGTCGCAAAAAGCCAAGCTAGCTTAGCTTGCTTATCTTGCACTCATCCTTACATGGCTTCACAGCCAAGCTTACACGACCACAGCGGCTCGCCCAGATTCGCATTTTCAAGAGCCCACATTCCCTCCTCTCTCTCATTCAAACCCCGTCTGTCCCCGTCCCGACTCGCACGGCGACTCCCTCAGTACACTCCCGGGATGATGGTCCACTTCCTCCTCACCTTTTCCTCGCCAAACTGCTCGATGTACCAACGGCGACCGCTCCTCGTGCGCGGGAACATGACAAAGATCTCGTTCAGGAAGAAGGCGCGCGCGGGGACGCTCCACCCGCTCGCCATCCAGAAGCCGAACCACTCGACCCACTCGCAAAAGTAGTGCGGGAACAGCATGTAGCGAAAGAGCATGGCCTCGGGGATCCGGTAGTGCTTGTCGACGCTGACGGCCTGAGCGCCCTCCCGCCTCTGCTCGCGGGCGATCTTTTCCTGACGGCGCCGCTCCGCCCGGCGGATCTCGCGGAGCTCCTCGTCGTGCAGGTAGTTGCCGGTGAGCCCGAGGTAGAAGATGGCGATGCCGGCGACGAACTGGGCGACGCCGCCGAGGCCGAGGGCCTTGTCCCACTGCGACTGGGTGGTGGGGCCGTAGGCGGCGAGGTAGCTACCCAGGCAGGCGGCGTTCATGAGCTGGAAGGACACGGCCATGAGGGCGACGAGGACGTGGATGGGCGACATGGAGGGCTGGATGATGGGGAAGAGGACGGCGCGGTAGGCGTAGTGTATCGTCTGCGGAAATCGAAATCGTCCAGTCAGCGACATGGACCCAGCCCATGACGGTTTTCAAAAGAGGTATACGGAGGGGCAACGTACAAACAATCCAGCGAGCACCTTGTTCTGCCACGGCAAATCATCAATGCCTACCTGGCCCGGCAGGGTGTTCATGATGTACAGCAGCGTCGTAACGCCGGGTATTTCCATTAGGAACCAGGCGACGCGGCCGGGGATGTTGAGGCGGCTCTGGACCGACGTCTTGCCCATGCCATACCAGCTGATGACATGCTGCAGTGAGCCGAACTGCCGATAGGAGTCATACACGTTAGCAGTGTGGTGGTAGAGAGGATATCCGACGTACCACCGGCCACGAGAGCTGCCACACGGTCGTGATGGTTTCCCAATTCTCCCGCGTAGGCGGGAGCCACCCTTCGATCAGCGACATGGCGGTTCGAATCCGAGTGTGTCAGTGTCAGATGGAATACCAATTGATGGGCCCCGGTGGAATTGGATAGTAAATGATTTAGAAAAGAACACGATCTGAAATAGACCCCCCCACTTCGCAAACGACCTGTGCTTGCGTGGTGTTGTGGTGTGGTGTTGTGTTGTGTTCCGCGAGTTTCGTGCGCCAGAAATTGAATTTCTTCATGACATCAAAATCGCAGTAGTGACGCGGGCATAGAGCTCCAGGGTGGGGGAAACCCGGGACGAACACGCGCTAAAACCACACCGCCCTCCCTCTGGGGCACGATGCAGCAGCGGGCAAGGAAGCTAGGTACCTAGGTACCGTACCTGCCCTGCCCCCCTAGGAACCCCGCGAATCGGGAGGCTCCTCTCTCCACCATGTAGTGTAGGTACTATGGTACCTTGCAGCACCCTTACAAGCTCCGATTGGGAGATGCGATGGATGTGCATATCGACTTGCAATTCCGTATAGGTAGGTAGGTACTCCGTAGGTAGGTAGTCAGTCACATATTACGAGAATAACCAAACTTCATCTTCGTAAGCTCTTCGATTCATCACTGTCGACTGACTGACTGACCGTAAGCCATGGTTCCAACGCCGTCCGCTGATACAACATGTTTGTACACCACTAACAACAACAAAAAACTTTACTTGCAACTCTGTCCCTCGCTTTGCCAATACGCGCAAAACATTCATGCTTGCGCGCGCGAGAAACCAAGCATGACAGAAACAAAAACGCCCATTCATGAGACCTGCCCGAGCTCGTCTGCCCTTCACATGACGATGCAATCCCTTTCCCTTCCTCCCTGCGAGCTTCCCACCACCCCGCCAGGGCCCATCACCCGGCCTCGACCACCACCCACAATCGGTCGAGGAGGCGAAAGCGGGAATGACGGCCCGGCCCCGTTCCCATATCGCCCCGTAGTCGGGCTACTTGCGTGGTGGTGAGGATGCCCGGGCGGCGGCTCGTACTTGGCTGCCGCTTGTGCTTGCTCGTACGTCGGAGGCGCATCGTCGACCCCTTCATCCGCCGGCCGGTTCACCCCTTGACGCCGCGCGGGCGCCATCGCCGGCACGAGTGGCCGCACCAGCTGCGGCGGCTGACCCGGTTGACGGCCTGACGATGGCGGCACCGTCGAACTGCTGTTGGAATTGCGCCGGCTGCCGAGTGAAGCTGTTGTGTTGGAAGCGCTCGTGCTGCGTGCCGCGCTCGCCCGTGCAGCCTGCCTATTGGCAGAACGTCTGGTCGTGGGGCCTTGCTGCAACCGCGCCTGCTGCTCAATGTACTGTTCACTCAGCAAGCTCTCTCGTCGACGCGCAGACTGTTCCGCCCTGTGCCGCTGCTCTTCTTCCTCCTGCAGCTGGAGAGCAAGCGCCAGGTCCCTGTCCTCCTGCTCGTGGTTGGGTGACAGAGGTGTTTCTTGTGGGTTCGGCGGCGCATCGAGCTTCTTCTGACGACCGCGGCCCTGCACAGACGTCCAGTCTCCTCCGTTTTCCTTCCCAGTATTGACCCTGAGTCCGTCTGCCGTGTTGTTGCCGACCCCCAGTTGCGCGCGCGAGCTGCCCTGCGACTGCTCGCCCTGACCGCCCACGATGCGGAAGTCGCCAGAGTAGTATTCGGTGCGCTCGCCATTCACATCAGCTAGCGATTCCCAAACAACCTCGTCGTGCGTGGCATAGCCCGCGTCGGTGACGAGCACAAGCAACTGATGTGTCGTAGGATGCCGATATAGGGTGGAAAAGTGGTCGTTCCGGAAGAGGATGGCAAAGGACCCGGGCTTCATGGCTTTCGTAATGACATCCAGACCCGACCGCGTCAGCTGCGTTGCAGACGTTTCCAAAAACTCCTTGATCGCCTGGATGTCAGAGTAAACCTCCTCTTCTTCCTCCGTCAACGTGCCCAGCTTCTCCTGCAGCTCCTCGTCCCGGAAGAGGAGCGTCTGCACGTCCTCAAACGAGGCAGCCTGGCGCTCGAAAGCGGCGTATGCCGGGTCGTCCTTGGACGGCAGCCATCCGTGTATCAGCGGGATGGCAAAGGCAGAGTACAGCGCCATCTCATTGGTATCTTCAAAGGTCCCGGGGATCAAGTCGTCGCGCTCCGTCGGGTGCAGGTGTGTTAGCGAAGTGCGCTTGAAGGCCTTGACGATCTCTGGAGTCGGAACGAAGCGCGGGTTCACGTTCATGCCCGTATGGAGCCCCTTGAGAAATTCATAGAGCAAAGACACGTCCGGCAGCGACTCTTGCGTCCTCCTCATGAGCTCGTCGACGACGGCGTCCAGAAGGTACCCGAGGCTGATCTGTTCTCGGGAGCGGAGGACCTGAACTAGTGCCGTGTCTGACAGAGAAGCCGGGGTCGTCAGCGTAAGCGCGTTGACCAGGGCCAGCAGCGGACAGGGCCCGTTGGTATTCTGGACGAGGATGGGTGAGATCCGCGGGTTCTTCTCGGTGCTATGGTCGTACCAGGCAATATTTTTGATCTGGTAGGTCTCGGACTTGCTGTCGACGGGGCGTGGCGGCTGCCGAGGCGGTTGACCTTCGTCGTTTCGTGGCGGTAGAGCTGGAGGTACCGTTGCACCTGCAGAGTGCTCAGAGGCATGGTGGTTCTGCTCGGGTACCTGCGACCTTCCCGGCGGCGGTCCAGCGGGCGGATCCACATCAATGAGGTTCCAATCATCCATGGGAGCGTCCTCGGCAGTGGGAGGTTCCACGGGGGCCGGGGCTTTTCCCTTGCCCTTTTTCTGTGAGCAAGAGTCACCCCACGCTTGTTGGGCTTGGGCAACGTCATCCTCTGCCGGCCTCGGCGCCTCTGCTGGCTTCTTTGTCTGGTTCTCCGGGAGGTCATCCCACGCCGGCGAAGCGGGTTCCGAGGGCAGAGACAGCAGTGCTGGAGATGTTGGTATTGTGGGCAGGTTGGGGCCTTGAGAAGCAGCCCCGGCATTACGCTCCGAGTCACCACTATCGCGGGTGGGCGGAGACTGCTGTGCGCTAACGGGTGTGGCTCGTTGAGCATGCTGGTCGAGGGCTGGCTGCCACGGATTGTTACTCATCTCGCCGGTGCTCATCTGCGACAGAGGCTGCAGCGGGGGCATCGCTGGGGGACTGTTGGTGGGCGGCGGTGTCGAGCTGGAGTCTGCTCGGGCCTCCCTCCTCTTGAAGGGGTTTGTATCGGATCGTGCTGGCGATGGACCCGGCCGTAACACCAGCGGGATATTGTCTGGGTCGGCGGCAGTCGGGGATCGGCTGCCTTGGACGTCGTCCCTAAGACCATTGCTGATCTTGGGGCCATGTGCCGCAGCCCCGCCCGGCCTCAGCGACTCAGGGACATCTTGGGGTATTATTTGCTGGTTCGGGGCGGCGGCGCCATTTTGCTGGAGATCATGGTCGTAGACATCGTCTGCATCGGTGGACGGAGAGTCGGTGGCACTCCATAGCTCCTTTCGCATGTCTTGTACGCGGGGGGCGGCGTTGGTGTCGACGTAGCTCTCGTCGCCGGAGACGGGCTTTCGGGTCACCATGTCGACGAGGGTCCCGAGGTCTCGGACTGGGGCGTAGTGGATTTGTCTTTGGGAATATGTCTACTTGTTGGCGAACTTGGGAAAGGATGGAGAGGGCGCAAATCAGGGTATTGTCGGACTGCTACTGCTCAAGGCGGGAAAGGCAGCTTAGCTGTTGAAGCTGCAGGCGGGGGGGTTGGGGTCCGTCGGGTAAGCGGGCAATGAATGAGAGTGAAGCTCCAGGAGGTGTCGTCATTCGGGCGGGCTGTTAATAGAAAACCCTCCGGGCTATTGCAAGCAATTACCGTAGGTACCGGTATAGCCCCGACCGCTAAAAGAGGGTCCTGGGGCGGCCGTTGGGAGGGAGGTTGAATGGGGGTGGCTTGTGTCTCTTTCCCCGGCCTCTGCTCGAAGTCGACAGTGACGGGTAGTCAAGATGATGAAGCAGCCAGTTTTTTGCAGGTTGCAAGAAGGATGGCACAGTTTTGGTTTGAGAAGAGAGAAAGAGTGTGCGAGAGAGTGAGAGAGTGAGTGTGCGAGTCTGAGCCTCCTCCGGCTGCAAGACCTGGAAACCGAAGAAAGCCAAGACCACCTTGTGCTCTAGCGACAGCAACGGGCGGCGGCAAGAGTAGCGCGCAGTTGCATGCACGCAACACGCAACGCAACGAAACATAACGATGGACATGGTCAGGTCATGGACTTGGACAAGTGGCGGTGCACCCTTCCCCCACAACCACCACCAACCACCAACTTGGGGGGGGGGGGAATGCAGACGGGTACCTAGGTAGGTACATAGGTAGGTAGGTAAGCTGGAAAAGATACGATCGGCTGGCTGTGTATCTATCCCATCCATCCTGTCTCTTTGCTGCCTTGCGTTTGCTCCTACAGTCTAGGTACTTCAGACATGACTTGCGCATCACATTCAAGAACCGGCATGGGAGGTGGCGATCAACACCCGCCTTACCTCGTGACGACTGATTGCTCTGGCTATACGCAGACGCCGGCTTGGTTCAGGAGGTATTCGTGAGGGGACAACGGCAATAGCCTTCACGGCTTATTCACCCGCGCGGCTTCAATGCGCCGTCTAGCAGGTATTTTCGCCTGTACTGTGTAAGCTTCGCCAGACGCGGGAGCTTCATCCCCCGGAGCTTGCGCGTCCACTCGTCAATTCGAGCGAGCAAGCCACCCGCTTATCCGAAAGCTCAGCTAGCAGCGCCACGATACCAGGCGATGACGGGGAGACTAGGCACACACAAACGAAGAGAATGGAAGGCCCCATACAGGGTATCGATCCTACATGTATTTCAACCATGGAACGAACACCCGAAATCGAAGACTGCGGGAAAAATAGAACAAAGGAAGAAACGATACCCACCCGTTTGGCGCCGGTAAATGAAGATGTGGCGGTGAATGTCTCCGCCACATCCAAAAAGGTACGTACTTCCTAGGTACGCGCTTTCCTCCGTCTCCAGCCACCCACCGCCCCATGGATGGCCCCCGCGCGCCATGACGCAACGGGTCCCGCGCGGTGCTCCGTGCCCGTCACTTCCGGAACAGGGACAGACCCCGCGTCGCCGTCTCCATCCCCTACGGGGGGGAAGGCAGCTAATCTTCACTAACAGCCCATCACCAGATTACCGGTGCGTGCGTGCTAAGGCCAGTCTTCGGGGATGGGGAGGCGCTCTATCACACGCATATGGCTCTGGTGTGCATCGTCTGAGCCTTCTCAGCTTTTTCAAAAAAAAAAAAAAAAAAAGAGGAAAGAGAAAAGAGAAAAAGCGCCCGAGCCTTCGTTTCAAGACAGGCACCATAGGGAGGATGACCGCACACCGGCCTCGCCCACGCGCTGCGGGCCCAATAATCGGTCACTCATGGTCCACTGGGTTCCTTGAAAAGCTGAGTCCCCATCCAGCATGAACTGGCCTGGCATGAAATCCCTCTGAGGAAGGGGGGAGGGCATTAGTAAAGGACTGGACGATGAGCGCACCCGCGAACCTTGCTCCACTCCCGATTCCGCTTGATTTCCGATCTTTGCCTCGACACCTCTCGAACATGCTTCATACCGCCCGTTCGTGCGGTTATGGGACGGTTTGACGCTAGAGGGGGTCGTGCCTGCATAAGCCTGTTCGGTTCGGACACACAAAACGCGTTCCTTATATGCTTCCATCGTGTGGTCCCCTCATCTCTCCCTGCTTCAGAGATGGAGAGGTTGGGTTGTTTGTACCCGGGCTGGCTGGCTCACTCAGGGCCTCTTTCACTATGAGTAATGACAGCAAACCGGCGGCCGAGGTCTCCGTGTCGCATGGTCTGAACAACGTTAAGCGCACCTCTGCTTCCTTGTTTCAACACTTGGCGCGGCGCATCCTCTCAGCGTCCGATTTCGCATTTTGCGCCACAACTCCCAGCTGTCAACGGGAAAGGAGAGATAAAAACGACACGGCAATGATGAGCCCAGCAGGCGACTACGCTGTACGGTATGGAGATAGGGGTCCCGAATTCTAATCGTACCCTTTCCGGTTGAAATGCCTGCTGGCCCCAACATCCACACCTACCCCAAGCGAGGGGGAGGGCTCTGGCGTTGAGCCGGAGAGACTGTGAACCGAAGGCGATGTTTTGAATGGCTTCATAGGCACACATATACTGCAAGCGAAACCCGTTGTCCGCTGCCTCCTCGGCCCGATACGTTTCGACGCCTAGATTGCGGACCCCTGCGATCGACCCGGCCCTCAGTCAGCACCAACTGACATATGTCACCCCTTCAAGTCGAGTTGAAGACCAACGGGGGAAACATGGTTTGAGCGGCGTCTGCTTTTTTCCGACCCCCTCCCCAAACCCTCAACGTCGTTCGTTCGCAGTGGGCGCCATCCAAGCAACTCGTCGTGCAAACTTTCGGCGCAGCTCTCCGTTTCGAGCATGCTTTTCTTTCTTTCTTCTTTTTTTCCTAGACATGAACACCTCGACACCGTCGAGAGAGAGGAATCCGTCCTGAGGAGACTTCGGACGACTGTGTCTGTTGTGGCGGTCCCATCCATGTGTAAAATATCCAACTACTGTTCCCATTGCAAAAAAGACATAAAGGTTGTGATGGTTTGCACCGAGAGCATCGGCTTTCCAACTGTATATGTGCCTATGCGCCCTGCTGGCGGTCGGTATCAATCCTCCTGGCAAGCTTAGGGCTGTCCGTGACGTGTGGTGGTTCGCCTAAGAATTTTGATATGAGGCAAGGGATAGGTAGAATAGAGAGAGAAATAGATAAAACTGTTGGGAACTCGAGATTACCCACTACTTCAACGACACATTTCCATTCCGAGGCTGTTTGGACATATCTGGAGGGGACACGAGTTGGCAGGAAGCGTATGCGAGCATTGATAGTAAGCACTGGAAGAACGAGCTCCCATCAAGCCAGTTCCTGCTGGAGACCAAGACGCCTGCGCCAAACGACGGATGGTCATACCACGAGCAGGGACGAACAGGATTATACCAACCACGACTTCTGGGGGCACCGCCGCATCTGAACCCGTCGCCCGGGAAACTTACACGACACAGCCGACGATGACGGCCCACGGGACCACTTCAGGGACGAGGGAGGAGATGGGATACGGGATATATAGGAATAATATTGTGTCGTAGGAGGGAGAAAACGCCCTGACGCGGACCTCTCCCCCCAAAAAACAATGCTATGAATCTCATCTCTTTCCCAAGAACGCCGAATTAGACCAGGAAACCCGTCTTCTCCCCCCTCTTCTCTACCCCCATCAACGGCTACCGATAGCCGCCCATTTCTCAGCCGATCCAAAGGATAAAAACTCCCATTTCTTATACAACCCTTCGGGGGGATGACCACACAGACACAGACACAAGCATCCATCCACTTCTCTATTAAACACATACACACACTCTCTCATGACCTCCCCACGCGGAACGTCTCCAGCCTCTTACACGACGGCATCTCGAACGCGTCGGCCTGGCGCATCTTCTCCGGGTCCTGGAAGAACCAGCCGCTCGCCGAGTCGTACATGCGCTGCCGCGCCATCAGCTCGTTCTCGCACTCGAACCGCAGCGTCCGCACCAGGTTGTTCTCGGCCGTCTGGTCCAGCTGGCTGAGCTTGCCCTTGGTGAAGCCCTCGACCTCCTTGGGGTTGACGAAGTACTTGACGTTGAGCTTGGGCGTCGTCCGCCCCAGCGTGTTGGCCCCCTTGGGCCCGTCGTAGACGATGCTCGGCGCCGCCGGCCCGCCGCCGCTGAAGAGACTCGAGATGAGTGGGAACACGAAGAGGAGCAGGATGGGCAGCAGGCCCATGAGCGTCGACAGCCCGCCGCCCTGCTGCTCCGTCGCCTCGCGCGGCCTCCTCCGCGGCCGCGCCCCGCCGAACTGGTGCACCCTGAAGCCCGGCCCGCCGCCAAAGTTGAAGACGAACTGGGGTCCCGTGTCGAAGCCACCTGCGCGTTTTCCGTCGTTAGCCGAATCTCCTTAGTACTTGTCATCGCACGCGGGCCATGGAAAAAAAAAAAAAAATCTCACCTCCAAACGGACCGCCGCCGCCGCCGAACCCGCCGCCCCCAAAGAACCGTTGGAACATCTCCTCGGGCGTCATCTCCTCCATGCCGCCGCCGCCTCCTCCTCCTCCTCCGCCTCCGCCGCCGCCGCCTGCTTGCCGTCTGCCGAACCCGCCGAACGGGTTCTGCGCCTGCGCCTGCCCGAACCGGGAGTCCGGATCCGTGCCGAAGCGATCAAACTTCTCGCGCTTCTCCTTGTCGCCCAGAACGCTGAAGGCGCGGCTGACCATCTTGAAGGCTTCGTCGGCGTTCTCGTGGCCGTTTTTGTCCGGGTGCGTCAGCAGCGACAGCTTGCGGTACGCCTTCTTGATCTCGCTCTCGGTGACCGTCGTCTTCACTTCCTCAAGGCCGAGGATGTCGTAAAAGGCCGTCGGCGAGCACTTGCGGATCCGCAGCACCGCCGCCTTTTGTTCTGCCGTGTACGCCCGACCCTGGTTGCCCTGATTGTGCTCGCGGCTGCGGGCGCCGCTGCCGCCCGCGTCGGCACCCGAGGCTGTTGCGCTCGGCATGATGCCGCTTTGTGGGTGGGGTTTTTTTTTCCCCTTGGTTCCCTTTTCCTTCCTTTGCGAGGAGGGTGGATATTGTGTTTTGGTTGCGGTGATGGCTGCCGGGGCAAATCGAAAGGGTATCGCTAGGTATTCGAGTCGATGGGATTAGAGTGAGAAATGAGAGCAGGAGTATTTTTTTTTTTGGAACTGAAGAACTGTTCCAGTGTGCCGTGGATCACCAACGGGTTTTCCGTAGTCGTGATATACAGTTGTCGGCCGATGCAGTGTTGATTGGCGGTTTTTCTGTCAATCTGTCAAGATAGGCGAGGCAAGGCTGGGATGTATGGAGCCCTCCGGATAGACAGTTCCCCCGCACCAGCTTAAAAAGTAACCCAGCTTAGCTGCAGCTAGCTCGACTCGAGACCGATCAATCAACCAGCGAACGTGTCCGAGGATGGGGGACGAATATGAATGCTCGTCGCTTGGTGGTCCTTTTTTTCCTTCCTCTTCGTGGGGCTCGATAGGTAAGTCGCTGGAACCGGGGAACCGCGTATGCGTCGCAAGAAAACGCTCAGTTGTCCGTCCCTACCAGAAAATAGAACAAGACACTCTACAGTTGTTCCAGCCCACTCGATGGACGTCGAAATTGACAAGGGCCACCGAGTCCCCGGAACCACGGACCAGATGATTGGATGCGGCTCCGGCTGACTCATCCGAGCTGGGGTCCTGTCTGTTTCCTCCTTATCGATAAGTCACGTCGCCGCATGGGGAAAGAGCCACTTGCATTCGGAGCTGGGGTAGGTAGGTACATTAGCTCTGGGCTGGATTCCGAGGGTCGACGCCAAAAGAAAAAAAGAAAAAAACTGGTGACGATATTTCCTACCTGCTTCACCAGCCCAGTCTTCTTCATTGCGCCACCGGAACAGGAAGAACTCACAACAATGTCATCCGACAACAGCGCATCCAACACTGAGGCCGTCAAATCCTCCATCTTTAGCAAGCTCCACGACTATGGCAGTAAGCGCACCCATCTTTGAGCCCCCCCATACCCCCTTCGCCTCCGAATCTCTGACGCCCACTAACACCCTCCCTCCCTTTTGTCCGGCAGCAAACCCCCTCCCGCCCGCCATCCACGCGATCCTGATCGCCGCGCTGCACGCCCGCCCCCTCAAGATCCTTCCGTGCTCCTTCGCGCCCGCCCTCCTCTTCAGCAGCTACGTCAACCTCGCCGGCTTCCCCACCGACAGCGCCGGCTTTACCTGCGCCCTCTCGGGCCTGTACGCCCTCCTCGCCCTGCGCCGCCGCCAGCCCCTGCGCCGCAAGTTCACCGCCCGCGGCCTCGTCCGCGGCACCGCCATCGGCATGGGCTTCGCCAACGCCGGCGCCGGCGCCTGGGTCTACGCCAACGGCGACCGCAAGAAGGACGAGGCGGCTAGGAAGGAGAGGAACCGCTGGAGCGGCGAGGCGTAAAGAACGACGAGCTTGCTCGCGAAAGAAAGCAAAAAAGGGAGGGTTACGAGAACAGTAGCAGCTCTCGTCTCGTTTCCTTACACGACCCTCACCTAGCGGTGGGTGGAGGTGCTTCACTCGGGCATTGCGTCTTGGCTCGGCTAGAGTTGACAAAAGGGAGACGGAAAAGGCCAAGCCGAGAGGAAAGAGAACGGGGTTTCCGTAGGATGGCAAGGAAATCGCTGCACGATTATTGAAGATCTCGACCAGGTATTTAATGACAGGGAGTCACAAGACGAAACGTCGACACGCGAAACGGCGGCGTCTGGGATTGGATCAACACATTGGCATTATTTTGAACAGCTCCAAGCCAATGCCCAACGAGGAACCAGCAAGGCGATGGAATAGAACCGGCTTTATGGGGGGGTTTGTATAATATTGTAGAACAATCTCATACACCTCATAAAACACCGGGTGAGAAATAATAGCCAAAACGATTTATCGCATACAAGAGAGTGAAAAAAAGGATGGAGAAGAAAAAAAAAGCCCTGTACCCCTGGGGTAACCAGTCTGCCCGCCCTGCTATTTGTACAATGCAGAAGGAAATGTGTACACAGCAAATTGCCCAGTGCGGTAGCCCGCAGGAATCCCGAGTTTAACGCCAAAAAGGAGACACCTCAGCCCTTGATGAGTCCCCGTCTTCTTTCTATCCATACAAAGGAAAGTTAATAATATCAGTGGGCGCCACCGGCCCCAACAGTCGATGCTGGCAAACTTTTGCGTAGTACTACCCCTGTCCTCTTTCTCTCTAATATACTGCGACTCTCATGCCTGGCCGCCCATCCTCTCGCCGATGCTGTGTCCAGCCTCTCTCTCCCGTTCGTCTTTCCTGATCCACCTTCTTCCTCAAGTCTCCGTGTAAAGGTATCGTTGCTGGGCAATCCGGGCCCATATTTCCTTAAATAATGCTGTGGTGGGGTGAACTCCACAGAATTCAGACTTCAGTAAACATCCGCCCAACGCCAAGAATCATGCAAAGACCCGCAAGCTGCGACCGCAAGAGAAGGTCATCTCACGTCTTTGACTCGTTTGGCAGTTGCCTGCATTCTATGACCGGACAACAGCCACACAAAGATGACAAAGATGCTGAACAGGGTCACCCGAACAAAGTGCCGGATACGAAACCGCATCTTGGCATCGTGGACAAACAGGTTTGACAAGTCAGAAAGATCAAAGTCGGTGAGATACTTGATGTCGCAGTCTCTGATCTTGGGCTCGGCGTAGCTCCTGTACTCATCCACAATGGGGCTAAGCTCCCAGCCCGTGACCTTGCGGACCACGCCAACAACACATCCAGTGCGGTGCTGTAGCCATGTCAGTGAGTGGAAGAGTGCGACGATGATTGACGTCTACACACCTTGCCGTGGTTGCAGTGAATGAGTAGCGGGTGGTGTTCGCGGTTCAGGACTAGCCTCAGAATGGCCTTCATTGTCCGGATGGGGATGGCCTCCTTCTTTGTGCCCTTCATATTAAACACATGGTGACGGATGCCGTTGCCAGACATGAAGGCCGTGTAAGGCTCATCCACACCATCCTTCTGAACAAGGGTGCTGTCGAATTGGTCAGCACTCGGAGCTCGGTGAAACATGAGTAATTGGGGATGGCTTACACAATGGACTTCAAGCCAAGATTCCGAATAAAGCCGAAATCCTCGGGCTTGGGATAGCTACTGCGGTAAACACCAGGAACAACGACGCCAAAGTTGATGGGTCTCCCATCGATGGGCAAGATTCGCTCTATACTCGGAAAAATCGGCGAGGCCAGGGGCGTCTTTAGCTGGTCGGCAACTTTTGTGAGTGCATCGTTGAACCGCGCCGAACTCTCCTCCGCAGGGACGACTGCCTTGGGTTTCTCGTCTTCCACAACCATAACTATTTGCTTCTGGACAAAGCCGTCAACCGCAGAGTCGGGAGCGGTCGCAGACTCGCGCGAGCCTCGTCGTGACGGGCTTCTGGCCTGGTACTTGTCGGCCAGCTCGAGGGGAACAGAGTCTTCTTGCTTGGAATTGCGCCTTGCCGGGCGGTAGGCGGGATCTTCTTCTGGGTGGCCGCCTTCGTCTTCAAGGAACAGTCTTGTACTCCTTTTCGAGACCATCGCACCAGCCATGTCGGGCGGGTTTGTGCAAGTGACTGGTAGAGGTCGCGGTAGAGAGACAGAGAGAGAAGGAGAGAGGGGGGGAGAGGAAGAGGTTTGCTCGCGTGACTGATTGGGATGCTTTTTCGGGGTTCGTGGGGTGGTATAGTTCAGCGGTACTCCAGTAGGATGAAGGTTAGGAATGGGTAAGAGGTTGTGAGCAGGTCGGAATAGCGTTTGATTCGGGTTATTCAAGTTCGACTGAACAGCGTGCAATGGTTGGATTTCCTCCCGTGGGACAAGAGGCAGTTGTTGAAAGATTGTCCCTTCGCGTGTCTTTACAGACAGACGCAGACCTGGCGGACGGCAAGTTGGAGATTGAGGTCCATCTTGTCGAGTGCGCGGGTAAGGGTAGTCAGTGATGTTGGTTGTGTCGCAGGCGGGCGACCGGTTGGGTGATGCTCGCAAGGGCCCTCGGTGATGAATTTGGACGAGGCGGGCGTGGAAGCGAGAGTATTGGATGAGGGAAGAGAGGCAGATGCAAGGTGAGAGGGAAAAAAGGACCCTGGGGAAGCAGGCGGGAGTAGCGGGTTAGTAAATGTGTATCGTAATCTGATGCGTGTGGTGGGATGGAGGATCCGCCGCGCTGCGATGGTCGAAGTGGGAAAGGGATGTGGGTGCGTCAGGAAGAAGCGGCGCGGGTGGAATGCTCGGTCGGGTACACCATCGTAAGGTATAGATGCTCAGTAAAGAGGGGGCGATGTACTTGTAATGGCGTACCTTACTCGCATGGCAGGTCGAGGCGGGTAGGCAAGGAAGAGAGTGGACGGACAGGTAGGGGAGTGGGCGTACGGTACCTGGGATATTGCTTGACTTGGCTTCGTGGAATTGCTTGGCCAAGACGAGATGAGGTGAAATGGGGAGATCTGCCTTGAGGCTTGTCTCAGGTTCAAGACTCAAGTATTGGCTGAATAGTCTGGGGGGGGAAGAGAGAATGGCCGTTCAAGTGGGGGACGAAGAGGAAGAGAGAGGAAGAGAGGGGAGGCAAGGGACATAGGTAGACTACAGCGGAGGACTGAGGGGACAAGGCCAGGCCTGGAGGAAAGGAAAAGAAGCACGGGGGCCTTCCAGAATACCTCCAAAGGTTCAGATAGATACGCGCACTCTAATTAATGATACTTTGCTATGTTAGAGGTCGAGCGGACATGGTGTGGGTGGCGGTGGCATCACATCACAGGATTTGGGGAACAGAGACACCAAAAGTCTATGGCCTACTGAGAACTGGACAAAGGAAGACAGAGAAACAGAGAAACAGAGAGGGAGACACAGAAACAGCGAGGAGGGTGAGGGAGAGGAACGGCCTGATTCGGGTTTGACAGGCAAGGAAAAGTACAATACGGAGTATAGAGAAGGAAAAAAAAAAAGGCTAAGAAAAAAAAAGAGAAATCTAAAGGTACCACTCGGGACAATGCAATGCACAAAGGTGACATGCCCTCCAGGGTATGGCGGGTGGGCTGGACTCGGCGCCCACTCGCGACCACTGCAGTCCTCAGGCCAGACGACGGTCTGAAGACAGGGTACGCAGGTCGGCGGAATGCTGCCAACCATATAGGTACCGGTAGACCACGCACTTTGTACCTTTTCTCACGCAAAAGCATATGAAGATACAATTCAGCCTAGTGTGGGGACGCCTACCTGCCTAGTGTACTGCCTAAACCACAAACGAGCAAGGTGCAAAAGAGTACGTACCGTGTATCTTTTCTCTACCTATACCTACGGAGTACGGATACAGTATATGGATCACAGTACTTGTATTCATAGCACAGAGTCCATTTCGACATGTGTAAGAATCATGCGTGCCTAGTGAAGTGTACTCTATACATCCATTGTTTACCGCTCAATGGCAATGTATCTGAGCGTCTAGGATGTATCTTGTTGATTTCAACTGTCATAGTGGAGGTAGGTTTCTACCGGTACCTACCTAGGCACCTAGGTATCCAGTACGTACCCTCTTGCTCCGGCTACCATGAACAAAACACTGGGGAGAACCCATCGTCAACATCATAACTTGCACCAACCCGGCCAAACGGATGCATTGGGGACCACCCGCTGGCCGTGCAACGAGATGCGAGAGAAGATCAAACTGCCCCATTTGCCCTCTCCCCAAACCGGGCCCCTTAACGTCTGCCACGACGGACGGGTGGGCTCAGTCGTCAACTGTGACCAGAGACATAGACCGCCAAGCCAACAGCAAACGACAACGACACTGCGAGGCTCGCAGATCGAAAGAGTGGTGCGATACGAAAACACAGGAGAGGTGCCGGGAGGCGATCCGTCCGCGTCGCAGCCACAGATCGACATAAAATGGGCAATAGAAAAAACATTGACGTTCAGCCACCGGGAGAGGAAGGCGGCGTCCTGGCTTTCTGCAGCCTGCAGGCCAGACGCCGGCTCCTTCAGCTTCTGCCACTCACACAATGTACATCAGCCAAGGTACGTACGGTTCCAAGGCGGCGGTTGCTTCAGCCGTGGTTGCACCGTCTCCCTCCGAGCCAACGATTAACTCCGAGGTGCGAGTGGCGGTTTACCACACGACGGCCTCGATCTAAAGCCGACAGCATTAAAGATGGACAGGCGCGTGCTACAAAGAAGGCTATACGCGTACTACTATGTACACTGTATACTAGCTGTGCTGGTGGGTACCTACCTAGGTAGGGAATGCACAGCTGCTCTCCCGAGTCCGGTCCCTGCGAAGTGGTGTCGTCCGGATACATTCAGCCACCCCAAAGCAGGCCCTCTGCATCGCCGCCCACGTCCGTCTGGTCATCCTGCGTCTCTGTCGTGCCATGTCAAGAGGACCACCAGTCATTTGGACCGTTAGCCACGACGACAACCTCGCCATGCTGCCAATCACCCCCAGCCCGTCCCTTTCCGTCTCTCTCCCTTGGGGCACCCATACACCATAGGCCTGCCATCAACATATCCCCAATCTCGAAGGATCCGTCTCGCCTCGTCTTGCCCCGTTCCGAGTCTCACCTTGCCTCACCTTGCTTCCTAGTGTCGCCATACTTTGCAAACAAGCTCATAGACCGACTCCAGGGCGCCATTCCAGAGAATTCACCCCATGTCGATGGGAACAATGACCGTCCTCAGTGCTTGTCATACGTCATATACAGATTATACACACAGCATGGGTAATCACTTACGAAACTTCTCCCGCACAGGGTCGGCCGAGCGTTAGGGGGGGGGTTGGTTGACAAGCACGCTACAGTATGATGGCTATGATGATGACAGGCTGCGTCAGCTGGGGGTCGGAAATGCCACCAAAGCCGCCTCGGACTCTCTCGTACCGTACCACTGGTACCTACTGCCTGCCAGCAGCAAGAAAAAAGGGAGAGACAAAAAAAGAAATGCAAAACTCGACACATTCCGTGGCTCATTACCTCACCAGCCCTCTCTCTCTCTCCCAACCTTGGTTACGCCTCCATGTCACGGAATCGGTGACGCTGCCAACCCTAGCCGGATTCAAGGAAGAAGGCACTACTGGTCTCTGGTTCTCCTCCCCCTACTCTAGGGACCCGGCATCATTACAAGGTCACCTGGGTGTCAGCACGACGGATGCGTCTCTTGTGAGTGCACAATTGTGTGTACTGTATTGTACTGCATTGTACTGTACATTTTGTGTTGTGCGCATTCAACGGCGACACGTGGGGACCCGCGATATCATCGCGTCCGTTCCCTGGCGGGTTCCATTCGGGCCGCTGAGCTGAAATCACTCACCGAAACCCTCACCCTTTCACCCTGCCAGTCGGACCAAGTCGCCTATTCGGCACCGAGCAAAGGGGGAAAAATAAAAATAGTTCCAATCTCGTCTCTCTCTCTCTCTCTCTCTCTCTTTTGCGCGCGCTATCTGTGCGTCTGACATCTGGGCGACAGGTAACCCCCAAAACGTGAAGAAGCGTCAACTCCTCCCAAAGTCGTCGCCGCCTCCCCAGCGGTTCCTACCCCTATTTTTTTTTTTATCTATTTCCCCCCCCCCGCATCAATGCCTATCCCGTGTCTTTTTGCAACACCTTCATGCGCTCCAATATCGGACTTGTGTCCCGGAAGACCCAAAATTGTTTCTATCCTATTGAATTTTTGTTGGGTGAACAGAATTGGAGCGCACAAATAGGTAACAGGATCGCAATGATGTTGACGACCAAGAAACACCCCCTTGCCCTGAGAATTATAGTTGAACTATAGTTGACACATGATTCCTGTCCACACACCTCCCCAAACCCTCCGCGTAGAACTAGAACGCGATTGCTGGGGCCGACTCGTGAAACACCACAGAGAGAGAGAGAGAGAGAGCCCAGAGCTTGTTCCAGTCGAGGGCGCCCTAGTGTTTAGCCCGCACAACATGGAGCCATAGGCGACGTGTGACGGGCAATGACGGGGCGCGCCTGTCTCTCCCTGCGTCCCCAGCCCCGCGGCTTCTAGCTCGTTCCCCGTGGCGTCGCTCCAGCTCGGATAGGGATAGCGAGGGCCTCATCAGTAAATGTTTGTCTCCCCATCCCAGTCTGGTATCTGCCAAGTCAGCCTCTTTCCTGTTATTTTGACAGCGCTGCCAACGGCCCCAGGTCTGCCGAAGTAAAGCCATCCCTCCCCCCCTCTGTGCATCACACCACATCGTGAAGCTAGAGATAACAAACGCACAGGTGGTGTGGTTGGGGGTGGGGGTACATATTGCGCTCACGTGTGTGGGAACAGAATGACAAGTACGAGTGGATAGTGAAATGCCGGATGGCGCGCTCGAAGTTGGTGAGGAAGAAAAAAAAAAGGTAGCTCTTCCACCCGTCCGCCCAGGCTGCTGTGCTGTGTCGCCGTTCGATGCCATGCTATCTAGACCTTTCCAAACCATTTAGGAAGAAACAAACCGGCGGACGGCCGCAGCAGACTCCTGATGTTGTTGTTGTTTTGTTGTTGTTGTTGTTGTAGAATCCGTCCGCACGCAGCTCGGATGATGTTTGTCTCCGATCCTCATGATGTAGCCCTATCCCAATGTATATAACGCCTGTAAACAAACGCCAATCAGTGCTTTGTGTTACTCATCTCATATATGCTCCTCCCCGAACAAGTCGGATGGGTCCAGTTCGCTCTCGCTTCTCCCCGATCTCTTAACAAGCAGCATTCCACATCTCGTGCGCGAGCATCGCGCCAATGACAGAGGCGCCCTGCACGCTCGATGTCGGCGTGCGGTTGCCCCAGATCTGGAGCGCAAAGTGACATGCCACCGCCACCTCGCCAATGCCTAGCGACGTGTTCACAATGGATGCCCAACTGGCTGTCCTCTCGTTGCGCATGTCCTTGATCGCGTCGCCCGTGAGGTGGATGGCAATGGCCGTGCTGAGAACCATGGCGCCAAACATCACGTCCCGACTGTACGGGTATGACGCTGAAGTCGCGTGGAGCCATGCGCCGAGGACGATCGCCAAGGTGAACACGTCCAGCAGCCGGTTGTTGCGCAGACCGCCCGTTCTCGCCAAGGGCCCGGCGCTGGCAGGCCCAGCGTTGTGGTTTCCTGTTTCACCCTCCTCTCCATCTTCAGGCTCGTCCTGACTCAGCGTAAAACTCGTGTTGAGCAGGTCCGCCAACGTGCTGCGCGGGTCGCTGGGGTTGGACGTCGATGGTGCGAAGAACTTGGGCTCCGCAAATGCCACCTTGCTCGCGCCCCCGTTTTCGTCATTGGTCGGCGCATTTCTTCCGGATGCGTTCGGGCTGCCGATGGAGAAGATGGACTTGTTTTCGACCGGTTTCGCGAGTATCTTGGGCCCGTTGCGGAGCCTTTGCGCTGGCGTGATGGGCGCTGGGGGTACCTTGTACCAGAACGGGCTGGAAGTCGGACCCGGATCAGGCTGACCGAATACCTGGTTCGGTGCCTTTGGGGGCCCAAAATCGTTGAAAGCGCGGTGCTTCGATTGCGTCGGCGACCAGTCCATCTCCTCTGCGTATTCCGGCTGAGGTGGCTTCTGTGGTGTGCCCAAGCCCATGTTGCGGGCGCTCGTTCGATGCTGCAATTCTCTCTGGAAGAGTGCCGGTGAACCAGAGCCAACACTGGTCGGGCTTGGGGGAATTGCTGGCGCAGGCCCGGACTCGGCCAATATATCATCCAATAGGTTTGCCATGTTCTTGTTGTCATCCCCACGGAGCTGTGATTTTTGTTGCGGCCTTGGCGGTGATGCCATAGGCGTGCTGGTGGTCTGAAAAAGCGGCGTCGTATCGATGCGGACGGATCGTTGTGCAAGGACGTATATCTAGGGTCAGAATGAGCAATGCCTTCATAATAACAGAGGCTGATGGTACTCACCGTCAGCATGAGAGCCGCCATCAAGCCGTGGAGGCTCATTTGGGCGCTGTCTTTAGCCGCGCGACCCCCCTTCAGTTCTGTCATTCTCATGGCCAGGAATCTCGTAAACAAGATGAGTCCCTGGAAAGTGTACCAGTGCGAGAGCCCAATGATATGCCGGGAGAAGCCCCGGAACACCTGGACGAACTTGGGATTCCACCAGACGCTGACGACATTCGCCCACAAGCTCCAGTGTATCAGCCGCTCCGGACTCGGAAGGAGTAGTGTCAACGCAATAGAGAGCCTCTGGGCGATGGTTGATTCGGCATCGGGGTCTCGCATCGGACCTTCGTCCACGTGCCGCCCAAAGACAATTACCAGGGAGGCAACGTGCCACATGTATTGACATGCGATTCCTCCGAGCCAAAGCCATTTTCCGACCTTGGCCGCGAATTCCAATGGCGTCAGTCGCTTAGGTGCGACTCGGTTCTTCCTGCTCCTATCCATCATGCGTCGCAGGTGGTCGGTCCTGGCCGTGTATCCAGCGTGATCAAGCTGGGCTTGAACCTTAGGCTCGCACTGGGCGCATATCTGAGGGTATCTCTGTTCCAGCCGCCGGCGGAACTTGTACATGTTCCTTTCCAATTCGGCATAGTCGGGGTGATCAGGGTCGTCGGGAAGATATTGCGCCAGGGAGCTGGTAAACAGGTGTTGGTTCTTGAGACATGTCGGACAGAAGATACTCTGTGACGGGCTCGTGAAGTCGGGGGAATGGGATCGCGCCGTCGCATATGTCGTAGTAGCAGGCACAGAGGTTGTCTTGGCCACTGGCGGGTCGGTAATGTCTCCTTGCTGTGGATCGTCAGATGGAGTCGGGATGCGCGAGGCGCAAGACGCGATGCGCCGCGGGGTGACTTGCCTCGTCTAGATAGTTGTTCGCATCGCAATAGAGACAGAGGAACTCGCGAATCAAGCCATCATACCTCGTTGATGAGCGTTTTCCGCAGTAGAAGCAGGTTAACAACCTGCCATTCCTCAGCTTGGCCATGTCGTATTGAGGTTCAAGGCTCCTCGGGCCGTGCAAAGCATTTATTATGTAGGCGGACAGCTGTGTGTCCTCTCAATTGTTGCCGCCAGGAACTTTCTGGGTTCTGCCGGGCGGTCTAGGGTGGTGTTCCTGGGTGAACGCAGGGGAACGTGCAAGGGTCTCTCAGCGGACTGGCAGGAGAATGAGGTCATGCACTCTCTTTATCGACTGCATTTCTTCTGTCAGAACCTACCTAGGTACATACATAGGTACCCAGTTATAGATAGGATGCGCTAACAAACCACGACAGATTGCAGCTGCCACCACCTTAGCCTTAGTATGCATATCCCGTAGGGGCTTGTAGAGCACCCCACAACTGCTTAGGTAGTGATAACTGGGGCGCTGTAAACTGCGCATTAACAGCCATTGGCTTGGCCTTATTTTCACTATACTTCACCTCAAAATTCAAGAAGGGCGCCATACTTGACCAGTCTTCACAAAGAGAGGGCTCCCCTTTGGGAAACACTGCGGCCTCAAAGAGACTGTGTTGGAGACGTGTGTGCAGGGAATTTTATGGCCACTCATTAGCAAGACCAAACTGAGAAGGCAAGCTTCACTTGCTCAATTTGCTGGTGAGTTGCCTGGAGATGTTCACAACACGTTGCTGATATAGCCCCAGAACCCGGACGTATTTCATCGTCACTCTTCGAAAAGTCAGGGATTGAAACATACTGAGGGGCTTGATTCCATAGAACTCCTTCATCATGGCAACCGCATCTACTTTGGTCGGCATCGCCTCTGCTTTCTGTGCGCTTGGCTTGGGGCTTATGTTGCGTTCCTCTTGGAGGGCCTCACTTGTAACTCTCCTCTTGGGTGTCATATCGCTCCTCATCTTCGTCACGGTATATATAACCCCAAAATCAAGCATCATATTTCATTATCCACTAATCCTACATAGGCCCGTCATCTTCAGCTTCAACAAAACCGACTGAGACGTCCTGTCTTATTGTCCGATATTGTTGTCAAAGACCCCACAAGCCTTGGCCTTCTGAAAGGAGCCTACTTCCTGGTCGTGCTGGGCTCTGGTGGTCATACGAAAGAGATGCTCGCCATGATGGAGATTGGTTTCCCAAACGTACCCAGCATGCATCGACGCTATCTCATATCCAGCGGCGACTCCATGTCTCTTAAACATCTCGAGGCTTTCGAGGGTCACCTCAAGAGCGCTCATGGAGAAGAGCAAGTCGGAAGCTACGACAAGTACATCGTTGCAAGGGCCCGGAAGATACACCAGAGCCTCCTCACAACACCCTTTACCGCCTTACTGTCCGTTACCCAGATCTTTCCGCTGCTGCTGTCGTCCCCATTCAAGGGCGTAAGAAGCCGCCAACAGTTCCCCGATGTTATCCTCACCAACGGCCCAGCCACGGGCTTCATAGTCGGACTGGTCGCTTATCTCCTCAAGTTGTTTTTCATCGTACCCGAGGATACAATGCAAGTTCTTTACATCGAGTCCTGGGCACGAATCCGCACTCTGAGCCTGACCGGTAAACTGTTCCACCGTACCGGTGTTGCTGATTTGCTGTTGGTCCAGCATGAGAAGGTGGCCAAGGCATATGGTGTTACGAATGCAGGCTGCATGGTGGTAAAGAGGACGAGGTGACATACAGCCTCGAAAAAGGGCATGATTGTAATTGGGGGGAAATCCAAGAACGAGATCGATCAAGTTGGTCGACAAACGACTTTACAGCTCGAACAGACAGAGGCATATTGCCATTGTGCACTTTTTGATGTGCCCGTATTGTACATGGGAGTTTCGTATTACATACACTTACAGGAACCGCAGCACCTCTGCTCAAACCAACGTCGATTCTGCAGCCGCTTCGGCGTCCGCTTCCTCGCCAAAGGTCGCCAAGTGGGGACTCTGGTTCTGCTCCAACGCGGCCGTCCGCTTGCCCGCCCAGCCCTTCCAACCCTCAAACTCTTTGTCTTCAAGGTCCATGCTGATCTGGAGCCTGTTCTTGCCAAAGTACGCCCCCACGTGTCTGGCCTCCTCCCTAGCGACGCGCTTCTCGATCTCCTCCTCCTGACGCAGCGCATAGAATTCCTTTCTTGCGACATCGTAGGCTTGGTCACGTTGAAGGTCGGCGTTCTGCATGAGCCAGAGCTGGCGCTGCACGACACTACACCTCTGGAGTTAGTTACCTGCGTCCTGAATCGACTTGCATATTCTAGTCAGACTCACCTTTCGCCGGTCAGGGGCAGACCAGGCTGGCGCAGCCCCCTGGCCCAGTCGCATCTCTGCGCGTCCTTTCCATCTGACTCAAGGATTATTCTCGGGCGTGCCAACTCCCAAGGGTGGTCTCTGTAAAATGTCGCGCGCAGACGATCCTCCGGGTGCGTTATTTTCGGGGGCTTGTAGATGTTGCTTGGCTTGCGCAGCTTGCGGTTGTTGGACCATTTCTGGACGGCGATGGGCCTCGTGAGGATCTCGGAAGGCGGAATGTCTCTCATGACCTGGAACCATGGCGGTTCCTGGACGGGAAAGCCGGGTAGAAACTTCGTGGTGAGCTCCTGGCTCACAGCCTGGTAGATCCGGCCGGGCCTTATTTGTCGACCCATTCTGGCCTGAAGGATGTCGTCAGAATCGAGATTCCCGTATTGCCCCCGAGGATGGAGGCTCACTGGTTACGGTCAATGCAGCAACGGCAGGGCGAGGGTTGCTGTCGTCGGAATGCTGGTCGAGATCCTGAGTTCCCATTAATCGAGAAGCGTAGCTCACAAATTTGGAGCGTCGGCCAATCCTAACGCCGTTCCCGGCTCTACCTTGCGGCCCCACTTAACCAATGTGCGAAATAATAGTTCGCAAAGCTATTTGGTCAATTTGCAGCTCTTTATAACCAGCACCGATACTTTGTTTTCCCCCCTGCCAGCGACCTTGCGCTCTTCAATGGAACGGTGATACACTGGACCGCAATGCCCGACAGCCCATGCGAATACTAAGCCGGATTGACGGGTCTGTCTGCGGCGCGATCCTCTCGACTCCACATCCCGCGACCAGAGGTGCAGTTTCCTCTCGGGTGAAGCTTCGAACAAACAGATCTCCGGGGGCGCCGGTCACCCAATTTCGACGAGACCATACACGATGTCCTCGACGGCCAGTTATCCAATGTTCACAGACGGCCTCGTGGCTGCTGTTGACCTTTCTGCCGGCGCCCTCGAGCCGCCCCCGTTCTTCAACGTACTCGAACCTACATTGCCGCGAACGCGTCCGGTGGCATAGTCAATTTACCGCCGCCACAGCTGCTTTTGATCCTCAGTCTGAAAAATTGGCCTTCCAGAAAAGGAAAAGACAGCTTCTTTCATTCATGGATCACCGAGACGTTGGGACTGTAAATGAGCATCTAGAGCTTGTTGATGATCCTTTTCTCAACAGGTATGCCCAGCCGGAACACGCAAAACTTATGATCTCGGACAAAGACGACGATGCGCGGTGCTTGCCACCGAATGAATATCTTGGCGACAAAACCACTGCGCAAATTGCACATTCGTTGGGAATTATCCTCAACCGCAGGCTGAGAAATAAGAAAGGCAGCGTGAACGAAATATACGAAACGTACACCGCATTGCCTGAGCCCCGGATGATATACTTGAATAAACGGTACCGCCACCGTTTACTCAAGGTATGCGGCAGAGAGTCAAGAAAGGGAATCAAAGAAATGCTGCGATACTTCTCGCTCATAGAGGATCTCAAGGACTGCGGCATAAGCATCCGGCGCAACGAATGGAATTATGCTCTCGCTGCTGCCACCAAATTTGTTGGTAAAACCACCGAGGCGGAGGCAGAGTTTGCTCTTCAGCTGTGGAAGGAAATGGAGGTCCACAAGCGCGCCACGCCCAACTCCGTCACGTTTAACATTCTCTTCGATGCTGCGTCAAAGTCCGGCAATTACACATTGGCCGATATGCTGTACAAGGAGATGAAGGCACGAGGCATCCCGTTCAACCGATACCATTACGTGAGCCTCATTCATTTTTTCGGGCTCCAGGAGGATGCCGACGGCGTCCGGGCGGTCTACAAGGAGATGGTGCAAGCTGGAGAAACGGTCGACACGGTGGTGTTGAATTGCATCATCTTCGGCTTTCTTAGATGTGGCGAAGACAAGGCGGTGCTGCGGGTTTACGAATACATGAAAGAGACTCGCTCGAAACATGTCTTTGAAAAGCCAAGCACGACAGAAGTCGACGTTCAGCGCCAGCAGCAAATCGCAGACGTCACACCTGATTTCCGGACATTTCGCATCCTCATCAATTACTTCGGCGCCCAGAGAGGCGACCTTGCCCAGGTCGCCATCTTTCTCAATGAGATGAAGGCGTTCAACATACCGATGCATGGTAGCATCTTCTTGGCCCTTTTCCAAGGGTTCATGCGGTATGGAAACGTTATATTCACCGAGTGGACACCCGCCCGGTTAGAGAACATTCTGTCTGCACTGCTGCAGGCGCTTGATAACCAAGTCCAGGGTCTCTATCTTGATACCTGGCTCATGATGTGGGCGCTCCGGGCTTTCATGAAATGTACAAACAAGGAAAGAACAATGGAAGTGTACGAAGAGTTTGGGAAGCGGTGGAATCTGGCGACCGACAAGGTGGATCACATGGAGAGTTATGTGGCGAGGCTTTTTGACGACAAGGACCCGACGCCCTCCCTGAAGGACATGCCCCAGGCGGTCAGACAGCGACAGCCTGTGTAAGATACTCATAGACAATGATACCAATAATCTCGCCCGCTGTAGCCTGCGCTCCAGAGCACACTGGCGGTCTATTCACCCCATACCATAGTACATGCCGCACGCGGCTGTCTCGCACGTTTATTTGGCAAATTGGGGTAGCGAAGGCCCCAATTAACGACGAGATGCTGCAAGTTCGTGAAGCGTAGGACTCGGTAGGTAATCGCTGAGGACGAAAAGTCTCTATTTCTGGTTATGTACATAGTCGTCCTCCGCCCCAACGTCCCAATCTATGCTGTACACTTGCAATCGACTCAAGGAAACAAGTATGTGGCCGCTTAAACCTTGGGCTTGTTGCTTTGCCAGACTGAAAAGCTCGTCAGTATACTCGAGTTCGGAGCAATGGGGGGGGAAAGCACGCACCGGCGATGCCGAAGGGGGTGAAAAAGCCAACGGCAGAGTAGGTCCAGAAACCGGCGCCGAACCACTTGGACTTGGGGTTGAAGGGGATGTTGGAGTAGGGACCCTCGGGGTAGTGGTAGGGCGAGGACATCTGGGCGCGGGTGGTCTGGAAGCCGCGGCGGGCGACAACGGTGCGAGTCTGGGGGACCGCGCGGGCGGCGGCACGAGCGAGCATCTACAGAGGGCCGGTCAGCATCAATTGGGCGGGCAGCGGGGTTCGGCAGGTTGGACGTACTTTGGCGGCGGGTTTTGAGGCGATCGCGAGGCGCAATGAGGGCAGGGGGTGATGTAGTTGTGGTGTTGAAGTCATACAAATGTGGTCTGAGGGCGTGATTCGGCGAAGCTCCAAAGAATCTCCAAGTCTCGACATATTACGTAATTACACGTGACACTGAGACCGAATGGCCCAGTCCCGCACCTGGGATTTCGAAGTCTGCATCCGGCGTGACCGCCTTCCCTGCCTGGTGCGCTGGCTCCAGTCTTCCATCGTCCACTCCTTGGAATTTTTTTTTCTGCCTTTTCCTGTCTTTGCTCACCCGCCAACTTTTCCCCGGAGCGTCTGGAGTGGGAATCGCGACCGCCGCACATCGCTGGGACCAGTCAAAATTGACGAAGCCCCCGTCACGTCTCAACAGCACGAGTTCGCAGAGGCGGTTCCCTGCTGCCCGATCCCCTTTGATCGTCTACAGTCGTGCCTATTTATTACAAGGCGGTTTACTTCCATTAACTACGGTTTCTCTATCTGCAATCCCCTTCAAATACCAATAGGACAGAACCTTTGCTGCCACCGCAGTTTCTTTTGTCTCCTCGGCTTGGCAACAAGCAGTCGCCTACCATGGACGAGCTTTTCGACGTCTTCGATGCCAAACCCGACGCGGAGCAGCCCGAGTCGCATAGCGAGCCTGAAACCGCTGAGCCTTCTAAGAAGTCGCGTAAGAGGGAAAAGAAGAGCAACAAGCGCAAGGCCGACGGCGCAATCAAGAATGGCGTGGTCGTCAAGCAAGATGATGCTGAGATGGCCGACGCCGATGAGGTCTCTAAGGACGGCCACGGTGGGGAGCAAGCCGAAGACGCCCGTTCGACCTCTGAGGAGCAGGAGGAGAGCCACAAGCGACGGAAGAAGGAAGACGAAGCCCAGCCTGTCTTGACAGATACCTTCCAGACTGCCCAGTCGAGAGAGGTCGCCAGTGCCGCCATTTTCACCCAGGCACAGGATGAGGCCCTTGTTTTGTCCCACAACATCCAGCATCAGGTTGCCCTGCCCCCTGACCTGGATTATGAATACGTCCCGCTGTCCGAGCATAAGCCGCCCGCCGAGCCCGCGCGCAAGTACAACTTCAAGCTGGACCCTTTCCAGAGTTTGTCGGTCGCCTCCATCGAGAGAGAGGAGAGCGTGCTGGTTTCTGCCCATACCTCTGCTGGAAAAACCGTCGTTGCCGAGTACGCCATTGCCCAATGCTTGAAGCGCAACCAGAGAGTCATCTACACCAGTCCCATCAAGGCTCTTTCCAACCAGAAATACCGAGATTTCGAAGCACTGTTCGGCGACGTCGGCCTCATGACTGGTGACGTCACCATCAACCCTACTGCAAGTTGCCTGGTCATGACCACCGAAATTCTGCGATCCATGTTGTACCGCGGCTCCGAGATCATGCGCGAGGTTGCCTGGGTTGTCTTCGACGAGATTCACTACATGCGCGACAAGACCAGAGGTGTGGTTTGGGAAGAGACCATCATCCTGCTTCCCGATAAGGTTCGATATGTTTTCCTGTCTGCCACCATTCCGAACGCCTTCCAGTTCGCCGAATGGATCGCCAAAATCCACCATCAGGCGTGTCACGTTGTCTACACCGACTTCCGACCCACGCCCCTCCAGAATTATTTCTTCCCTGCCGGTGGCAATGGTATCTTTTTGGTTGTGGACGAGAAGGGCGTCTTCAGAGAGGGTAACTTCCAAAAGACTATGTCCCTGATCGAGCAGGGCAAGGGACAAGACCCCAATAATGCCGGCGCAAGCTGGAAGGGCAAAGGGGCCAAGAAGCAGACCCAGAAGGGTGGAGCAGCGGCTGACATGAAAGCCGACATATCCAAGATTGTCCGCATGATTATGCAGAAAAGCTTCCATCCCGTCATCATCTTCAACTTCAGCAAGAAGGAGGTCGAGAACCTGGCTCTACAGATCTCTCACTTCCAGTTCAACAATGACTCGGAGCAGGCCATGGTCAAGACCGTCTTCAACAACGCCATCCAGAGCTTGTCCGAAGCCGACCGCGAGCTGCCTCAGATCCAGAACCTGCTCCCTCTTTTGCAAAAGGGTATTGGTGTGCATCACTCTGGCCTTCTGCCTATTTTGAAGGAGACCATTGAGATCCTCTTCCAAGAGTCTCTCATCAAGGTGCTCGTTGCGACTGAGACCTTCTCCATTGGTCTTAACATGCCTGCCAAGACCGTTGTCTTTACCCAGGTTACAAAGTGGGACGGTACTCAGCGGAGACCTCTCACACCCTCCGAGTACATCCAGATGTCTGGGCGTGCTGGTCGTAGAGGCTTGGACTCTCGCGGTATTGTCATCATGATGATAGACGACAAGATGGAGCCCGATACTGCGCGCGCTATTGTTGTCGGCGAGCAAGATCGCCTCAACTCCGCCTTCTACCTCGGCTACAACATGATCCTGAACCTGCTCCGAATCGAGGCCATTTCCCCCGAGTTTATGCTTGAGCGCTGCTTCCATCAGTTCCAAACTGGCGCCAGCGTCCCGACCCTGGAGCGCGATCTCATGGCACTCCAGCAAGAGAGGGACAGCATGTCGATCGCTGATGAGGCCACCGTCAAGGATTACTACAACCTGCGCAACCAGCTGGAGCAGTATACCAGCGATATGCGTGCTGTTATTCAACATCCTGAGCACTGCATTGACTTCATGCAGCCTGGTCGTCTGGTTCGCATTCATGATCCCAAGAAGACCAACAATACCATCGGAGGTACCGACTTCGGCTGGGGTGTTGTTACAAACCTAGTCCGACGCCAACAACGCAAGCCCACAGAGCCCGAATATCCTCCTCAAGAGTCCTGCGTCATTGATGTCATGATGGTCGTGGACCGCAATAGCGCCCCTATCGCTGAAGGTGCCAAGCTGATTTCCGGAGACCTCCCTTCAGGGCTGGTTCCTTATCCCAAGCCCGAACAACCTGGCAACGGGGCTCGCTTCGAGATTGTGCCCTGTCTCTTGACTTGCGTCAAGGCCATCAGTCAAATCAGGGTCTTCATGCCAAAGGACTGCAAGTCACAGGCGGCTCTCGAGGAAGTCGGCAATTCTCTCCGAGAGGTTCACCGACGCTTCCCTGATGGCCTTCCCATCTTGGACCCCGTCGAAAACATGGGCATCAACGACGATTCGTTCAAGGCCCTGATGAGGAAGATTGAGATGTTAGAGGCACGTCTTCTCACCAACCCTCTCCACGGGTCACCGATGCTTCCCCAACTTTACCTTCAGTACCGCGCCAAGGAAAAGTTGGGTGAACAGATCAAGGCCAAGAAGAAGGAGATTGCGAGACTCCACAGCATTGCTCAAATGGACGAGCTCAAGGCTCGCAAGCGTGTTCTGCGTCGTCTTGGGTTCCTCAACGAGTCCGAGGTTGTCGAGCTCAAGGCTCGTGTCGCCTGCGAAATCTCATCTACCGAGGGCCACGAGCTTGTCCTTGCCGAGCTTTTGTTTGACCGCTTCTTCAACGAGCTGTCTCCCGAGCTCATCGCAGCGACGCTCAGCTGTTTCGTCCTGGACGAGAAGCTCGAGACGGCCAATCTGCGCGAGGAGCTGGCGAAGCCCTTCCGCGAAGTCCAGGCAAAAGCAAAGCAAGTTGCCAAGGTCAGTCGCGAGAGCAAGCTTGAGCTTAACGAAGAGGAATATTTGGCAGGCTTCAAGTGGCAGTTGATGGAGACTGTCTACTCCTGGGCTCAGGGTAAACCCTTTGCAGAGATCTGGTAAGTTTTCAACAAGTGTTGTTGTTTGTATTGCCTTTCACTAACACGACGCAGCAAAATGACAAACGCTTATGAGGGTTCTTTGATCCGTCTTTTCCGCCGCCTCGAAGAGCTCCTGCGCCAGATGGGCCAGGGTGCCAAGGTCATGGGCAGCGACGAGCTGACTCAGAAGTTCGAGGACAGTCTCGCCAAGATTCGCCGTGACATTGTTGCGGCCCAGAGTTTGTACCTCTGATAAAGGAAAGAAAAAGACAACAAGGTTCGTTCTGGCCACCACCCACTAGTTACCCCTCGTTTGATCCCCGCCTACTCCCCGCCTTCTTGTTTCTTCATTTTTTTCATGTAGCCCTAGGGACACACAGGCGTTGAAGGTTTTTAGGGAGGTTTTATACCATGTAGAATCTTTGTGTGTGCGGATTGGGAGTTGCCAGGGGCCGGCCAAAAGTCCCTTCTCCATGTGGCCACCAATGAAGCAGATAATGGCCCTTTTTGCTGTCTCTCTACCTGCGTGATCCATGTCCGACCTGCCGTTCCTGCTCTGCTACTTCTGCTCTTGATGGTTGGTATCATTGGAAAAAATAACAGCCATGTAAACACCATAACGATGACTGCCTGCCTACCCACCCGCTGATCCTATTCTACCGGTCGCCCGAAAATGCCCTGATAACGCCAATGATGATGCTCAATGTCACGCCGAACCCAATGAAATCCTGCCACCGGCCAGACAGCATGTTCTCCTCCCGCGACAGCCAGCCCAGGCACCCCAGCGGCCAGAAGAAGCCGACAATTAGGCCCTCGATCAGGACGTCCAGTATCCCGCTCATGACTCCGAAGGCGTCGTCGCCTCCGCCGCCGCCCTCGCCACCCGTGCCCGCGGTGGCGCCGGGTAGGGCGCCGGCGGCGTTGGTGTCTATCCACGAGTCCTCGAGCGAGCGCATCGTGTCCGGACTCGGCATCGTGTCGGGGGTGTACTGCGTCGCGCGGATCTCGCGGAACTGCAGGCGCAGCTGGTTCACCTCGGCGGCCGTGAAGCCGGCGTTGAGGAGCCTATCGAAGCCGCGCGGCGTGGGACGCGACGGCGGTGGCTGGTGGTTCGATCCATGTTGGCCGGCGGCCCCGAGGCGCGCGCCTGAGGAAGACAGGCTGCCGCGGCGGTCGGAAGGGGCGCGGAGGGCGGCCTCGGCTTCGGCGGCGAGCTCGGCGTCGGTGAGGCTGTCGCCGATGCTGCAGTTCACATAGACCCTCTGCGGGGCGGGGTCGTTGGCCTTGGCCTTGCCTTTTCCCTTTGGGTCGTCGGGGCCCGCGCCGGACGTGGACGGGGTGGACGGTTGCGAGGCGGACGGCGGTGGTGGTGGTGGCGGCGGCGGGAGGGGTCGGATGACGGCGCTGAGGGCGGAGGCGTCGGACAGGATCTTGCCTTGGTGGATGAAGCGTAGGCGGCGCTGGGAGTCGGGCTGGCCGAGGCGGCCGCGGATGAGGTGCTTGAGGGCGGCGACGGTGGTCTGCGAGGGGGAGGGGATGTCGAGGTCGAGGTCCGGGAGGGAGGTCGTGAACCGGATTCGAAGGAGGAGGGGGGGTGACCAGGGGCGTGGGGCCGTCATCCTGGAGGCATTGTATTCGTGCGAAGCTCTGTTTGGGGATTTTAGGTATCGGACTGTTCGGATTATTCGAACTGGATGGACGTGGGAGCTTGAAACTGCTTATGCTGGAAGAGATGCTAGACCGGGGGACAGATGACAATCCCCCAAGGCACCTTGAGTGGAGCTTATCGTTATCGGCTTCTCGGATACGGATGCATTCAGAGAATGCCTGCCGCATTACGCATTATGCGCATATACTCGTCCTTTGCATATATCTTCTTCTATCAGGTTTCTTCCCACTGCAATACTGCGACCTGTATTTGACATTACAATCTGTTTTTCATTACCCTGCGTACTGGGATTAGCTGGTCGGGCTATAGCAGATGGCATGCATATACCTAGGGATTAAATTCATTTGCCAAGTCAGGACGAACCACCAACCGGGCACAGAACGCTTCAAGTGTTAGAAAATGCAGGCAGAGGCCTGGCATACTCTGTATGTCGATTGACTTTACTCACAGACTGCTTATATACTAAGTAGATGATTGATAAGTGGTATAGCGACTCTTGTAGTTCAGAGAGTGGTATACCGTATACATACAATATTTCCCACGTAAGTCCTATATGAATAGAAGTATAGCTACTACGTATCACAATTTTCATAGCCATACCTGTATGAGAACACTCCATAACTCGTGCAAGTGTGTGCAGCTTACGTTTCCTGCCTAGGAAAGTGGCACAGACAGTGAGTGAATGACTGGTCGCACCCTTTCACCATTCAAGGCCTCCTGGAAGCCATACTCTGGGAAAAGAATAACCTGATGGATCGATACCTCGCGATTGCAAGAAGTCAAGAGAAGCAAGCAGTCACATACATGAAGTCTGTATGGTGCGAATACGAGGACTGATAGATAGATGGTTGCAATCATAATCTCTCCTAATGTTCCTCTCCCAGCAAGCGCGTCCGCTCTCTGGAGTTCTCGCGAGGATCCATCAAAGCATATCTTCGTTTTTACTCAAGCAAATTATCATGTCTTATTTGCCAAGCCAAGCCAAAGATACTCCCTCACGGCTTGAAAAGCGTATTTCATCCCAGCAAAATAATATTGCTATTTGAAAAATTAAAAAGGGGTCCATTCTCAAAACATGATCAGTGGGAGGCTTGAACTCCCGGCCTTGGCATTACTCAACATATCAGATGACATATTAGTACCACGCTCTAACCAACTGAGCTAACCGACCAGTGTATTTGTGTCGATAGCGAAATGAATATTGTGTATATCGGGTTAGTGGAGTTTGGAGTCAGGGCCATCCTGTGCTGGTCGTAATAATGCCTCGGCGAAAGCCCCGAGGGGGAGAAAAGGATAAGCGTGCCCTTTACTCTTTTGAGGGTCGTCATTTAGTGTACCGTGTAGACGGATGTGTTACGATAGCTCCCACATGGCGGGCTGGGCCGCCCCATCCATTGCAAGGTTCCAGTCGCTCCCCGCATTGGACCAAAGTTCCGTACAATGGTGCCACCTTCCAAGGGCTGGCACCCTTTGCATTAGTTTCCTGGTGGATGAGACAACTGTATCTACCGTAGTCTCGTGGAGGGAGCTTCAGCCAAGCGGTGGAAAAGTGCGTATTCCCTAACGCATAACTCTCCAAAATCTAATACCTCACCCAGGCGGACCATTCTGAAGCCCAGTGCGGTCGATATCGATGGATAAAGAACCTCATCCTACCCCGGCGTCCAGTTTTGATTTGAGAAACCGTAAGTCACAGTGTCGCCATCGAGTCCAAAATGGCATCGAATAGCATGCAACGGCATGCCTACCAAAGTAGAGTAGAGCACCCCCACCCCAAGTTTAATGTTTGGCTATTGTCTGAGGCCAAGTTGCCAAACGCGTAGCCCCGCCTCGAACTCGCAAGTTCTGAGATAAAAGTTCAATAGTGCGCGGCTGGTGAGGTGAAGGAACAGTCAAGCGAACTCTACTGTCTACTGTGTATCAGACGGTCCAGGGTTGTTGGCGATAGAAGTTGGAGACGGACGGGCCCTAACCAAGGATGTTAGTCAGCCGATATAGGTACTGCCTTGTATTGCTCCGGTCGAGGCCCGTCCCCCTCACCTCCCCCGGGCACTATCTCCTGAAGTCCATGCCGTTGCCCCATTGTACAAAGTACAGATCGCTGTCATTATCCAGTTCCAGCCCCTGTTATCTCCCCTTGTTCTCTTTTGCCCATCCGAGTTGACCTTCACCGCAAGTTTTCTCTATTTGTGATGCCACGCAGAAAGGACCCGTCCAAGCAGGTTTCTCGCCGGAGCCATCGCGGCTGCCACCGCTGCCGCCTGCACAAGATCCGGTGCGACGAGGTCAAACCTCACTGTGGGCCGTGTACCTCCCGTGGCTATCCCGACTGTGTTTATGCCCAGATTCTGAAGTGAGAGACTGACTACGTTGGCCGAGCCTTTGGCAGGGCCGGCGTGTGGTCGAAATCCAGAGCCTCTGGCGCTAATAACAAAAAAACTGCCAACTCAACGCCAACGACGACCCTGAACAACTACTGGAGTGTGCCTACACACGTCTATTCGTTCGGCTTCATGAACACCTTCATCGGCGACTTTGCAAAGGGGAGTATTCCTCGTCATCGAACGATGACGTCTCCAGCGATGACCAGAAATCGGCGGCTCTCATTCTGAGAAGGAATTTGAACTCTATGAATCGGCCGGTGACGTACATTCAACTCGGCAACCAGGCGGAATCGCAACTCCTTTCTTACTACCTAAACCGGATCTGCCCCAGACGATACCCAGCGCAACAGGCGAATCGCCGTTTTCGGCCCTCATCTTCCCGTTCGCCGTCTCATCTGCATCGCCCGCTCTCATGAACGCCTTGTTGGGTCTCTCAGCTTCTCATAGAGCGAGGACCGACAAAACGTATGAGCCCGTGGCTCTGAGCTACTCGGCAAAGGTCATCCGGTCGCTCCGCCTGACTCTCGAGAACAAGTCCTCCATAGATATAGCGGCCAACTCGGAGATCCTCGTCCTCGTGATGCTCCTCTGCCAATTGGAGATCATTGCCGAGTGCGATAAGCGCTGGGTCACGCATCTGCGGTGGGCCCGGGACCTCATCAGGTTCAGACGACAAGCCATGGGTTCGGATGTCGTGAAAATGGAGGTCAGGCAACAGAACCTTTAGACCTTAATAGATAGGTTTATTTGTATAAAGCTATTAACATATTGTTTACCTAGAGGTTAGGTATTCCCAATAGTATCTAGGATGTACTAGGCAAATTCTCTAACTTGCTGATAGGTTATTAGTAGCCCTAGATCAGCCTGCGCAGTAATCTTAGTAGCTAGGCTGACCTCCTGGGCAATTAATAGTCGCTAGAGGTCTTTAAAGGCAGCTGTCCTCTGTTAGCTACTATTTATGCGATGCTGAAGTGTTGATTGTAGTATGCCCTATTGCCTAGAAGCAACCCAGTAAGATACGCCGTCTGTAATAGCAGCAAGTATTACCTGCTGGAGCTGATCTTCAGTATAATCAACAATTGAGTATTAAAGAGTATATCCTGGAAAAATGAAGTGGTTTGATGAAGGTTGGAAAAAGTGGTGATAGTTTGAAGTTGGTGATGTGGTGATTGATGGGGTGGCTGGGCGGCATTTTTGGGTGGGCCATATCTAGGGGTGGGCTATAAGTAGGTGCTTTGACTTACTTGCTTGGCTAAGGAATAAGCCTGGGGCAGTAAAGCCGCAGCTGTTTTCTATATCATGTGTACTATATAACAAGACCCTTATTTCAGGTGCGTTACTTAGAAGAAGGCAAAGAAGATACGGAGATAAAGTGATTTTGCCTAGACCTTATTGTTGACCGTGTACCCAGGTGGTTGGCTGACACTACACTACATAGGATCATGCGTATGCTGGTTTGGAATGGGACGCTGATACCAGAGTGGCTGAGCTGAAATCACACTAGGAATGTAGATGTTGAGTCAACCAATCCATTTTGGGCTTGGTGTAGGACCCCGAGCTTCAGCTTGAGACCAAGGGACTATTATTCTCCCATCTTGCATTCTGTAGGCCACTTATGACATTTCAAGACAAAGTTGCCTGTGCCGCACGTAGTTGAGTTAGACTGACGGATATCTGATTACCTTTCTGCTCTCCACTTGAGTCAGAGGGCTGTCAGTAGCATATAATATGGACGTGGACTAGAGCTCCACGGTAGGAAGATGGAAAACCTCTAATCTCCACACCATTCTCGACGTTCCAAAGTTGTTTAGTTGCTGGACGAGCGGAATTCTTTCCATTCGGAACCCCTGAGATGCAATCGCAGCCCATTGGCCATGTTAAACGAGTCTAGATTTTACATGCGCGCCGCAGAATGATTTCCAATAAACTGAAGTAGAGCTGAGTGGAAAGGCTCCAGCCTCATCGCTCACGAAAGCGCATATAATATATATTTACCTCGACTGCCAAGTTTCGTTTCCATCAACTTCTTCTTTATTTAACATTTCTTCTCAACGCAAGGCCACACCGACCTACACCCTATCTCACTTTGAAATATGTCGATCTTTTTAATGTCGAAGCAATTGCCTCCTCTCCCCGGGAATGCCGCCGGTGCCCCGAATGGGAAATACGTCAAGTACTCGCCTTCCGAGAAATCCTTGGAAGCTTTCTCGTCAGATGTCGTGTACAATGTCTGGTTCCGCACCAAGGTTAGTCCTGTCGATATCGGCACTTGAAAAGAAGCCTGCTAATATCATTTCACCCAATAGCCACTAGACGAAGAAACCATCAATAGGATGAAGAGCATTCAGCTTACTACTGAGAGTTCTGGTCAAGGCTTTTGTAGCGACCCTGACGCCGGGTTGTGGACTTGGTTTGAGATAGCAATCATGCCTCACTGGTCGGAGACACCTCGCATTGAAAATGGCATCGTGCTCACGTGGAAAAGCCACGAGAACAGCTATGAAGACGTCGTGACAGAGGTTTGATGGAGCCCCTTTCCAATGTCATGGCTACAGTTATGCGTCCCCGGGTATGCTAGTGACTTGTGCTAACCTATTCACTTTTATCGGCTAGAAAGCTGGCAAAATATTTAACAGCTCAAACAGAGATGACGATGCCATTTTTAGGTTCCTCAAGGTAAGCAAATGCTTCTAATGATGCAATAATGTACGCTTATCTGAAGCAGCCCGGCGACACTCTAGCCGTTCGATTATGTGCTCGTTTCCCACAATGGACCTTGTACGCAAAGAGGGCCTTGCTTGTCGTGGAGTTGGGCGACGAAGGTAATATTGAGGATCAATTCCAGGTTGCTGCTACTGGCTAAAGGCAATATTCTAGAGACGAAGCCCAAGACCGACCTTGAGCAAACCGTTTCCACGCTCGGCCAAGCAGTCTCTCAAGTCAAGATTGCACAGGAAGCGATGAAAGACATCAACAAGTTAATTTTTCCCCACATCAAGGAGGGGCATTTACCTTCTCTCCCTGATACCGTCTTCCGTGCCGACGTAGTCATGGAACACAACAAGGCTGGGAGCCCACCTCAGGGGCTGCGCCCGCTCTGTGTGCTTGCTCTAGGTACGTATTTAACTTCTTGCCTTTATGGTACCTGCAAGGAGGATTCAAAGAAGCTTGTTGGTTCTGACGATGAATACTCCTACAAGATGGCGGTGGAGTCCGTGGCTTAGAAACGCTCTTGGTTCTGCAGAGCATTATGAAGAAAGCTTTTCCTGAAGGAAACGTCAAACCTTGCCAAGTGTTCGACATGATTGGTGGCACAAGCACAGGAGGGTATGTGAGATCTATCACGGTGCAACGTGGATTCAAAATGCTTACATTCTCTGCAAAAAGCTTAATCGCAATCATGCTTGGACGCCTCGAGATGGACATAGATGCGTGCATCAATGAGTACAAGGGTCTGATGAAGACGGTATTTCCCCCGCGCTTCGATGCTTCAGCCATGGGAAAATGGATCGATGTTATCCCAGCACCCAATCTTGTGAAATGGGGCGTCAAGAGTCTTTTCACGCCAATCAACAAAGTAGTTCACACTGCTGCGGATGCATACTATGGAGCCAGCCAGCTATTGACTGGGGCCAAATGGGACGACGGCAAGTTGGAGATGGTCATTAAAGAACTTATTGGCAAGCGGCTCCCCTGGTCTGAAAATGCTGCCGATATTACTCTTTTGGACTCCAAGAGAACTGATGGTTGCAAAGTGTGAGTTGCATCAGAGGCATCGAGGTTGCATTGCCTAACATCAAGTCACAGCTTTGTCACCGCAGTTGACGTGGTAGGGGGCAACAACCAACCACCGATGATACTCCGTTCATACCAGAATCCTCGTCAGATGTCCCAAATCCCCAATATCAAGATTTGGGAGGCTGCTCGCGCCACCTCCGCGGCGCCCTTCTACTTCAAACCCTTAAAAGTCAAAGTCGAGGACCAGGGCAAGGAGCACGAATACGAGTTCGTCGACGGAGGCCTACAGGCCAATAATCCTCTGGGATGGTGCGTGCCTCACTTTTCTGTCCACCTTACGATTACTCTATTAAACTGATGGCTGACTGGAACTGACCTTGGCACATTATTAGCCTGTGGAATGAAGTTCTCACCACGTATGGAATCCAGCGACAGACGGCTTGCTTCCTGAGTCTTGGCACCGGCGTCCCGCCAAGCCAGACGCTGCCCTCTCTCAACTTTGATATCAGGCATCCGCTGAAGCAACTCAAATTCATTAACGGATTGGCCGGAATCGCATGCAACACCGAATTTGTCAACACACTTTTCCAATCTCTCATTAACGCTTTCGCCCCCAATAGCGGTTACAGGAAATACTGGCGCTTCAACCCTGGGGATGGCCTAGGTCCTGAAACGAAGAAAGAAGCGGCCATCGCAATGGACGACGCTACAAAGGAGAATGAAATGACGGAAGCAGCTGTTAAATATATCAGTAGTACGAAGGGCGCGGAAATGGTGGCAGAATGTGCAGCCGCTCTTTCAAGTGTTGGTGGGCCATGGTGATAATAGTCTTTTGAGTAAGACAGGGGTGGCCCATATCAGGTGTCGAAGGCAGTTTGACCCTTTCTAGTACCTCCTTTTAAACTTTCATTATAGGTACTAGTTAGGTATAATAGCTTAGTGTCTACTAATAGACTTTAACTTTACACGGAGTATGTGTCGTGAAGCTAGAACAGCTTCGTGTGGCTGTTATCAAGTGACTCGCGCACCATGTGGCGTATCACCCGCACAGACCGCTGAGAACAAGTACATCTACCCGTTCTCCGGTTCATAGTTAGTTTCCTAGAAATCAACTACTTCATCTTCTTCCTCCCCGTGTACATACAGTAGAAGGCGAATTAAGCGTCGCTGAAAGTTTAGTTAACATCTTTAGTGGTGGTGGTGTGGGCCTGTGGCTTATGCGGCTTGGCAGATTACCCCTGTAGGGACGAAGTTCTCAAGGGACAATCACTAACAGAGCCAGAACTGGATGCTGACAACAACTCCACTGGTAATCCGTTCAGGGGCCGGGGAGGGCATATCCGGAGATGATCTTGCCCAGGACTGTGAGGACGTTGCTGTTGAGGTTAGCGACGGCGTACACGCTACCGGTCGGGATTAGATAGATCAAGGCCAGAGCAAAGGCCACAAAGACGCCCCAGACCGGCATCTGGGTCTTGTAGACCACTTGTATGACGATGGTCAAGACTAGGACGACGACAGTGAGGACGGCGTACCACCACCACTTGGTGCCGGGGTACCTCTCGATGAGGCGGGCATGAATATCCTTCTTTCGTCCCGGGTTGAAGGCGCCGATGATATCCTTGTACTAGTTGAGGAAGATGTAGGTCGGCACGCAGGTCATAACGGCGAAAGAGATGCCGTAGCTCAACGCGAACGTCACCGGCATGAAGACAGGGCTGTACTTTTCGTACTCCTCCTTCATGAAGTTGCCATCTTTGCCGACAACACGCGTGGCGTGGTAGATCTGGCCAGTATTGTCATAAGTATCAGCTCCCGAGAACGGGAGGTATGATATGTACCACGTGTTGGTATAGTACAGCATGGGCGTGATGAGGGCGAAGATAACGACCCAGCCAGCAAAGACGTTGGCCTGCGCCCAGAACGGAACGACCAGGGGAGAGCCGTTGTATGCGATCTGTGACCAGTCAAAGGTGATGGGCAGGTAGGCGAGGCCTGTGGACATGCCGAAGAGGTTGTTTACCACCACGTTATCTACCAATGTCAGCAAACAGATATACGACTAGCGGGATGTGCAGGATTGGGAGTAACCTACTCGGCGCAGCCCAGCAAACGAACGCAAATGTGCTCAGGCCAGTGAAGAGGTATCCTGGAAGCCAGTATCAGAAGAAGCCGCCAACGAAGACGTAGAGGAAAAACCGATATCTCGAGATTCTCCAGCCATCGGCAATGGGGTTCGCTCGCCCATGCAAGGTCTGGAACAGAGCCGCGTTGGCCAGAGTCGAAGGCCAAATCATGTGCGGCGGCTCGACGATGAAGCGATGTGCCAGCCCGGCCATACCAAGACCAAATAGTTGCATCGACAAGCCGAGGAGGAACTGGTAGGACACCGGTGTGTCAAGACCGTAGAACGCCGAGGCCTTCTGCGCCTGAATGATGTCAGTGGCCTACGAAGGCCCGAAGGACAGGTTGGACATGATGGTGATGACGGCATGCTCCTTGATGTTGAAGTTATGGTCCGGGTTGAGGGTGAGGTCCCAGCGGCCAAAGACGCGGACCTTCTTGACAGGCAGCAGGCGAACCACGGCGCAGCCCACGGGGTACGACACCAGCTGAGAAACGAGCGACGAGATGGCGACGCCAGGATAGCGCATTGAGAAGAACTGGTTGATGCCGGAGCCGATCATGGTGAAAAGCACGCCGAGGATCCACATGCGGGGAGTGTTGACGGGCATGCTCGGGCCGTCCGTGTTGGGCACGTTGGCGCGGACCTCGGGGAAGGGCGAGTTGTCCGAGTCGATGTCGAAGTGATCCTCGATCTCGCCGAGGGCATAGGTTATGGCTTTGTCGAGGTCCTTGACGCTGGCGGCCTCGACGTTGGACGCCTGCTGGGTTATCACTGGATGTGCCCTAGCGATAACCTTGCTGTCGTCCTTCATTGTCGTGGCAGATATTGGTGACGTGGAGAAAGGAAGGACCGATATAAAAAGAGTGGTGGAGTGTCGGACTGGCGAGCTGTTCGCGTGCTGTGTTTGATATATACCTACATCCGGCACCCAGGATTCAAGTCGCTTTTGAGTTAGAGCCATATCTATCTGTCTGCAAATACCAATCTTCCCCAGAGTTTCGGGCCACCATCCTAATCAGTTTATCTGTTCTCCAAACACCCAACCCCCGCACTGTCCATATAACATTTCCCCCTTTGGTGGGTGTTTCTTCCATGACTGGTAGGCTGGGAATCGACCAGGGAGGTTCTATGGAAGGTCCAAGCTATCAGCCTAGACGCCGATGAACCATGTAACAGGGAATACTCTCTCCCATTCGCCCGATACGGATCCATGTGCAGAGGGCTGCAGGGAGGGCGGGAGAGAGATAAAGAGAGAAGCGGCGAGTAATGAGGGCCGATGAACGCTTGTTGGCACGTTAGCCTCTCCACCCGTTATATCTCCGAGGCCGGGATGAGGAGTTGGAGCGGAAGGGAAGGTCCAAGCCGGCGTGGACCCCCTGGATAAACTCGTCCGGAATGCGTGTGTTGACGGCCAAATGGGCCAATTATCACTTAGCAAGGACTGTGCAGAAGAGGGGATGCAGGGGAGCCAATGGAGTCGAGATGGGGTAAACCTAGTTGGTCGTCTTCTGCATCGGAGCGTCAGATGTGTCAGTAATTTCAGGACTACCTACAGAATCACTGGGAATACTTCATCAACAACCACGTCCTGAGAATGCCGGGTTGTTACCGTCTACGTGACCTTCTTTTATCTTGTTTCTTCCCTAGAGAGAATCTCAATCATTCGTGCAAGCATGGCCGGCAGCAGCTCTTCTTTGTCCAAGGCGTCGAGCATCGTAATCATTGGCGCGTGAGTAGTCACTGTTCATCAACATTCATCAACACATTTGTTTGGCTGAGAGCAACGCTAAGTACAAAACAATAGGGGGACCTTCGGGATCAGCACCGCGTATCATTTGGCAAAACGCGGTTACATGAACATCAAATGTCTTGACCGACACCCTTTGCCTAGTCTCGACTCCGCAGGCTATGACTTGAACAAAATCATCAGGACCGAATACGACGAGCCTCTTCACACAAATCTGGCTCTGGAAGCCCTCAATTCTTGGAGGCAACCGGAATGGAATGGTATCTTCCATGAAACGGTGAGTTGACAGCCCCGGCCTTTGGACAGCAGGCTTGACTGTCATTACTGTTTGCTCATGCTCCAGCCAGGGCCGCATCGTCACAACATCCGGAGACCCTCTAGCAGAGAAGCACCTCAAAGAGGCTTACGAGAATTTGAGGAAGGCTGGGCAGGCTGATAGTCTGGAGCTGGTTGAGGGCAAGGAGCAGATAGCCAAGCACGTTCCCCAGCTGCGCAACGCAAACGGCATCGAGAATTGGAAGGGACTCTGGAACAGTCAAGGCGGCTGGGCCCATGCCAAGAAGTCCCTTGAGAAATGGGGTCAAGAGGCACAGGACATGGGCGTCAAGTTCGTTTCCGGTGCCGAGGGCACCATGACCGGGCTGAGCCTCGATGGTTCGGGCAACCTTATAGGAATCCAGGTTGCTTCGGGCGGCGTTGTGCGCGCGGATAGGTACATACTTTGCACCGGGGCGGCGTCGCCGGCCGTGCTTCCCGAGCTGTCCAGGGAGATGTGGACGAAGTGCTGGTCTTTGGCACACATTGAACTGACAGACGAGGAAATCGACCAGTGGGAAGGGATTCCCGTGGTGGACAACTTTGAGCTGGGCTTCACCTTTGAGCCGGACCCCGAAACCAGTAGGTCGACAATTGCCAACCTAACGGAGGTGGTTGCTAACATTTATCCAAGAGTGGATGAAGATCTGCGACGGATCCCCAGGATACCAGTACCGCGTCGGGACCTATACCGACCCCTCGGGCAAAGTGGAACACTACTCGGTCCCTCGGTATGCGAGCGCGCACCCAGAAGACGGCATCCCCGAAGAGGCCTCCGATGCCATCAGGCGCTTCATTGATACCGTCATGCCGCAGTTCTCGGGGCGGCCACTCCTAGGCGCCAGGGTCTGCTGGTGCACCGACTCCCCCGATGCCTACTGGCTGATTGACAACCATCCAAAACATCCGTCCCTGCTTCTGGCAACCGGAGACTCGGGACACGCGTTTAAGATGTTCCCCATCATTGGCGACTACATCTCTGACGCCCTGGAGGGCAAGGAGCGGGGTTTGAGGTCGGAGTGGAAGTATGGCAACAGGACATCGAGGCCCGTGACCACTCGCCCGGGAACGGAAGTCAAGGACCTCAGAGACGTTTTGAATTTGAATCCGTAGAAAAAAGTCTTGATCACTGTGTAATAATGCAGAGGAAAATCAGATTTGTCCAAAACAAGGGCCTGAGACAGCTTCTGTCATTCCCAAGTCGAGAGGATGCTACCCTCGAATTTCAAACCACCGCCCAGCTTGATAGAAGAGTCATATCTAAGATTGCTCGTATTCAACCGTTGTTTCTGTTGTGACCCTGATGCACATGCTTGCCACTCGCTGAGCTGGAGTCTGATGAGAGCTACCCTCAGCCACTGATTGAATTGCCCCCTCACTGTGAACGCTGCAGCGATCCTCATCCCGCTGGTTCGACTCGATGGTGGTCTTGCGGCGACTCGTGCAGTCCCTACGAAACGCGCTGCTTGGCCAAGGTCCCACGACGTCCTCGTCCGCGTCACCCCTCGGCACTTCTTTTGACGAAAACGAGACGTCGTCGTGTGAGTGTAGCCTGTAGGCCTCCGACTGGACGGTGCGGGGCTTCTTGATATCAAGGACCCTTATTGTGTACGGGTTTGTGGCGTGGTAGCCTCTGCTGTTCGGGTTTGATCTCTTGCACTTGGAGCAACCCATGTGGGAAGTGACAAATATGGGTAGGTAACGCACGAAGAACGGCTTGAGAGCCGGGACAGAGGCGCACATGACTCCAGCATTGACTTCAACCGATGCCCAATTCAGTTGTTTTTGGAGGTCAAAGGTGAAATCCTTACTTGTCAATAGTAGCGGAAGGATAGTCGTGCGTCTGATGGCACAGATACATACACTGTGGAAAGGTCAGCAAAATCGGATCTTGAATCTATCTTTTTTTCCTCGAGGCGAATGTCAACCTACAGTCCTCCCGTGGCGAATAGCAGGATCAAAGACAGTTTCTGCATCTTGGCCATCTGAAGAGGGAGGATGATCCTAAGGGGGAGGATCAGACAAACGACATCCATGGCGATGTTGGTACCGCTGAGAGCCAGAAAGATTGCGCCTTTATTAACGCATGTGGCCCCGGCTTGCGCCGAAAGATCCCAAGACGCGTGGATCGGTCTGCAGCTGAAAAGGAGCAAGAACAAGTAGATCAACGCGTAGGTCGTGGCGAAGACAATGAACGCCATGGTGACCATTCTGAACCACCGCTCTGGCGAAAGGCGCAGATAGAGGAAAAGTAGGGAGAGCTTCGCCGTTGTGACGCTAAGGGAGTAGATCAGGACCGCGATCAAGCCATGCTAGATACACAGTCAGCTGCTGACGATCTGGCACACTGACAGCATCTTGCACAAAGACGACTGTCAAAAGGGATAGCTGCCTACCAGCAGAAATCCAGGAGAAAAGTCGACGCGCTTGACCTGCCACAAGTGAGCCCCCACGCCGAGCTCACACACTGGCAAAATTAGCATGTGTAGGAGTAAGCGGGTACTGGCGAGCTGAGCTCACGCTTGATCGATAGGCCGAAGAAGATTACGGCCAGTCCCAGCGAGATACCGATGAGATCTGGGAGGGCAAACGTCAGCGCGGAAGAAAGATGATGAAAAACAGATATTCCAGGAACAGTATTAGCACCTCACTCACAGTCGTCGAGACCGAAAGCTTTCTTGGTCAGAGATATCCTTGTGAATGCCCTCAAGGCAACAAAAACGATGGAAAGCGAAGTAAGTGCGCCACTTAAAGCAATCACTCCTGAAGTGACGGTCCCGGCTTCGAACCGACCCTGACCAGCAGGCGGTTCAGCCATGTACTTGGAAGCAGAAGCATCCATTTCTTCACCGGTAGCGCCTGAAGCCTTCGTGGCTGATGGAGGTTCTTTGGTACAAGGCAGCTCGAGAATTAGAAAAGACACATGGTCTTAAGTTTATGTTGAAGGTGGGATCCAGGGGATTGGGATACGACCATTCCACGTGGATCACTCGAAAAGCAGACTGGGGCCCTCAGCACTTTTTGAACATGCTGTGCCTTCCTGACTAGATAGGAGGCATACACAGCAAGGGGGCTACGGGCAAATCAAATCACTGCTAAGGAGCAAATGGAGTTAACGCTTTCTGTTGCGGCCTGTCTCTGATTGTGCATGGCTAAATATTTGCATTGAGACCGGGTGGTGGACATGCAACTTCTATGCGTCTCTGCTTGAGGAATCGCATGGAATGAAGTGAGATAGAAGAAGCAACTTGCGATAAGAACAAGGATCACTCGTAGCCTGAGCTGCTATGCTCAAACGGAAAGGAAGAGGTGCAGGTGGCTTATTATTGCCCAGAGAGGCGGGAGTACTGGGCCTGGGGGCCAAAAGAAAGTGAGTACATTTCGACGCATGCGGCTCGGAAAAGCAAAGATGTGGTCAAACCCGAACCACGAGGATCGGGGATCGGCGGAAAAAAAAGCAACGGTCGTGAGAGCCCTAGCAGACGGAGTACCCATACCCGACGTAATATCAACCGGGACCCCCAGGTTTCTTAACCCGCTTCAAAGGTCCCTGCTGCTACCGTATGAGTCTGGGCTTTAGATTGGCGACTTATAACAATCGGTTCGCCCACACCAGGAACGTGCGAGCCGCGAGAGGCATAGCAAGATCTGTACCAATGAAACTGAAACTCTGACTTCCTGGATGTTGTTCTCCAGTTCGTTAAGCACGCATTTTCGGCTGATTATGCATGCTTCTAGGTGTCTCCCAGGGTTGAGAAGCATGCACCACCAAGGCCTGCAACGTCGATCGAGCGGACCTGATCCGCCATGCATATATATTCGATCACAAACACGGGTGACTTGAGTGGCTGACTTAGCCTCTTGACCGTGTACTTGGCATATGCAAATCAACGCGCTGGTCGGTTTCAAATCTTAGTTCAAGCTGTGCAGGGGGCGACAGGAGCTTATATCGTCAGCTTGGTAATGCGGACAAATTGGTTTACTGAAGAGTTGCTCCAATATTTCGTCGTTGGGGCTTGAAGAGCCAAACGGAAAGCGGAGCAGTTGGAATAGAACCACTGGAACTGTGGACTTTGCTACTCTTATACGGCCTTCGTGGGTATCAAGATGTGTTGATGTCAGGATGCCCACTACAGATTCAGTAAACAAGGCTCTCATATCCCTCTGGGGATGTTCTAATTTTAACAAAGCACAGATATTTTTGTATGTAATAACTGCCGCAGCTTCTTCATCGGCAGACAATGCCATTGCTACCATCGCCAAATTATTATCAGCATATTGCGGATTTGATGGATTTCATAAGAGAAAGGTGATAGAGATATATGTACTCTGAATCATGATATTAATTATTAATCATAAATTTCGTGGTCAGTTCATGTCTTTGTGATATAGATATATCCGTAACCAACGGGCCTATGCTGCCGGTGCTCTTCCTGGCTTGTCGCTCTCATGATAACCTTCGATGTCCCCGTTGATGCTATCTCCGTCACCAATTACTATAGCCACCTAAAGAGTTGCAGAAAATGTCGGGGTTGCAGGCGAGTGTATTGGCAGCACGTCATGCCTCTGACGCATTCGGTTGGCGGACTCCCCAAATTCCGAAGATAAGGGCTCCCGTGAGCCCTTTCCTCTATATCCTGTTGTGCCGGCACATGCCAACAGTGGACGCATGAGCGGAAGACACGCGCAGACGATGGCGCTGGTCAATTCGGCGACGCCCAAGAGCGTGAGCGGAACGATCTCGTAATATTCGTCACTACTGCCTAAACCCAATTGCATGCTAATTATTCTCATGACTGACAGGGCGCACGTACTAGTTTCAAATGTCAGACCTTCCGATTTAAACTCCATAGCAGTGATCGGGGGATGTAGAAGCGGCAGCTTACAAGATACCAACTCCGAAGCTGGCAATGAGCCCGGCTTTCTGCAATGCTGCGAGGCGCATTCGTCCTACAAGAATGATAGGGAGCATGAAAACTATGATACCCGTAACAAGGTTTGAGGCACCGGATAAGTAGTTGAAAACGATGAATCCTGTCGACTTGACATTTGGGAGCTTGTTCGGATCAGGGTCGGTAAACCCCCTCGTAGCAACCCCACCAAGAATGAGCAACGAGGTTGAAATAAGGAACAATACTCCCAGAAACACATCGCATAGCAGCTTTATGTTTGGGAGAGCAAATGCTCGGCGATGTTGCGCGAGATATGTTGCTTTGACGAAGGGGAATGCAACTTGGTACATTAAGGACGCTGCGACGAGAAACTATGCTCTATGTCAGCAGGCTTGCAACAAGAACAACTTCGAGGAGTATCATACAGGGGCATCTTTCTTGATCATTGATGGCGTTACAGTCCATATGTGTCGGCCGAGTGCACCGTATATCGCGCCTAGAGCAGGGAATGCTGTTAGCCTCCATAATATTGGACTACGGATATACACTCGCTAGCACTAGCACTTACCGCACTTGATCAAGGCAATCTGAGCAACAGCAAGAAACTTTAGTTGAGTTTAGCAAGCGAAATATAGTCGATGGGGACTTCACGAACTGACAGCCGAGCAAATGAACATTGTATCGTCCAATTTCCATGCGCGCATAAGATACCCTCTGATGTATACTCTAACTCCCATGAATATTCCGATGAGCCCTATGGATGCCGAGGTGACTCCAACGATAAGAGAAATCCTGGTATCCGTAGGAAGATGCTCCATATCCGTTGCCCCTTGGAGGGCGTATGGGTTCGTATGTTGCTAGTTTTCCGTTGCGGCGCAGTTTTATGATCGAAATGCAGCGACTGTGGGGCGAGAAAATGCCAGCCAATGCGGTTGAAGCGCAGGTCTTCTTGATTCAAGATACAACGCTTGAATTTATATGGGATATAGTGCTTGGGATTAGAAAGGAGACCGAAAGAGATGTCGTTGCCCGTGCAGTGTCGTTCGAGTCTTCCGTGTTATGGGCACGTTGGCAGGGCGGAACTTGCATACCAAAGCACGAAGAGAGTACTGCGGAAGAAAAGAAAAAGAAGAAGAAGGCCAAAATGAGGGGAAGGGGGAGGGGGGGCAAGAGAACAATAAAGACTGAGTTACAGGAAGAAAACAATAAAGTTCCAAGCGATTAGTGGCAAGGCTTAGGAATGGCTGTGTATATTGGATCGTTGTGGCCGCTTCCACCAAAAGGGCATCCGTACCTTCAGGCCGGATGCGGTGCGATCATACCAAGTCATTCCATAGTCCAAACGCGTGGCGTTGAGATGGGCCAAGCGACATCTCTTTGTCTCGCCACTTTGGGGTTTCCTGTCTCACTCGTCGCTAGGAATACGAATGATGCCCAAGTTGTCGATCATGACAGTAGATCCGGACCCAGTTGGGGAAACTGGGAGCTTGTTTACCGTTAGATTTATCGATCGGTCTTTGATAACTTATCTCTCATCCCATATAACACTGTCTAGTAATCTGACCCCGATCGAGATAAAGGGAGTACTTGAGATGTGGTCCTTCTAGGGGGAAGAGTGGAACAGCCACGAGCCAAACCAATCTTCTTTTTTATATACTAGATTGAATACCGCCACGTTCTGATATCATTCCAACAAGCCTCTGGGATTTTCTTTTCTAGAATAGTCTTTTAGTTCGAATTTTGAACTTCGTTGAGACGGAAGTTAATGCAAAATACCCAAAAAAAACTCAACGACATATGGTGCAAGGTTGGCTGGAATCCTGACCCAAGCGATGATGCAGCGGAACTGTGAAAATGTCGAGCCAGCAAGTAGAGAACAAGTTTGAACTTGGCCCCGATGTGGTAGCCGCCATAGATGAGTCCGTTGCAAAACAGTCCATCCGGGCTCTGGTCAATGTAGTTCCAGGTTTTCGGGGACTATAAAACAGTAAACTTGGAAGCCGGATGAGTTTGCACCGGCTTCGCGGTACAGAGGCCAGGAACAGAGCTACATGCAGCCAATTTCTGGAAAAGATTCCCAGTCTTTTTGAGTACCATCATTCTGAAAAAGTAAAAGAAAGGAAAAGGAAGAAGGAAAAGGAAAATAACAGCCTCAAGGTCCAGATCCCTTTGACAGTTGTGAATAGCTACTACTAATGTTTGGACAGAAAGGGATCGTCTAACAGCTTGCCCCAGCCCGTTTACCCATCAGTCTGGAGAGGCCTCAACGATTTGCCCTTCAGTCGACATGATTGCCAGAAACAAGATTATTGAAGATCGGCAAATAGCCATTTTCAGAGGGGTGAACTTCACTTTTCCATGAACTTTACTTTTCCAGAGTGATGTTCACGCTAACATGGTTGGTTCCAGCCCAGGTGGGGTAACGCTAGAGGTCTCACAGAGCTGCTGTGGAATGACCTGCATTAGCGAGTCTTCGATGGGCATGCCCGCCAATTTAAGACCCTGTCTGTCACCTTCTCCCCCCTGCCTTCCCCTTCCACTTGCGTGTAAACCTCGCAACAACAACATCACCACTTTTAACGCGATCGCGCATCGCCCGAGACGATGAGCGCGTCCACATGTCCCCTAACGCGCCCGACACATCGACGACCCCGGCAGAGATAGCATTCGCCGATGATGCCGAGCCTTTCATCCCCAAGCCCTTGATCGACGATCTCTTGCGCACGCGCTACTGCATCCCGGGGTCCGTCTTCCTCGTCGAGGACATTGAGTCGCTCCCCGTTCCGCGCTCGAGACGATGGCGCGCCGTGAGGCTGATGCTCGGCGACGGTGAGCTCTGCATACAGGCCTTGCTCCGCGGGGAGATGCACCGTTTCCTCGATTCGGGCGCCGTTAGGGTTGGCTGCTACGTGCGCTTGGGCGACTTTGGCCTTCGTTTCCACAATGGCACGGATGACGCCCATCGCTCTGGTGGGACACGGCAACTGGTCTACTTGGTTGTTCATGACCTGGTCACTGTTGGGTGGCATAGGTCTCTTACGGTCCCCGGCCCGATGCCCCAGCAGCCTCATCAACAAAAGGCAGAGGACGCTTCCGTCTCGGACAGTGATCTCGACTTAGACGGTGTGGAAGCTCTTGCTGATCTGCCTCGTCAAACACAAGATCCGAGTCCGTGTGCCCTACCAAGCACGAAGCCGAACCGGCAAACTCGGGAGGAACCTGCGAAGGAACATTTGGATGAGGAACACGACGCAGGAGAGGATTTTGAGGTTATGCAAGTGTCGGCAGCCAAGGCGACACAGCGAAGAGCCCAGGCAAGGAACAGGACGGCAGCCGTCGCTCTGCCACGTGACTGGACGGACCCAACCATCCCCTTGAAGCTGACGCCCCTGCGATCCATCCCGAACTTGCCTTACAAACAGAACTGGTCCGTCAACGTCCTCGCCATCGTGACGTCGCTTTCCGATGTCGAGCCTTCCCACATGCCCCCGCACACCCAGAGGACGGCGAGACTGGCTGATCCAAGCACTACCAAACACGTCATCCTCACTGTCTTCCTCGACGCGGAAGAGTTCAATCCCAAGATTGGCAATGCTGTGCTTCTTGTTGGCGTCAAGAATCACCGCTTCGACGGCGGCTGCCTGAAGAAGTACGTCAGCGACAAGCCCAAGCCGGGCGCCCGCTGGTGGTTTGAGGAGCCACGGCAATTTGACTGGTGCGACGTCGACGGCCTGGTTCAGTGGTGGAAGCAGTCGCAACAACAGCGGGCGGTCGTCGAAAATGCATGACTCGGGAATGTCACATTTGCCACAGAGTAAAGACCCCGAATCGTGTCAGTACATGTATGTAAATGAAGCGGGCCAAAAAAGTCTTGGTAGTGGTTTCAGTTATTAACTCCTTGCCTCCCAAACGTGTTGATTCTCAGCCAAGACATGAACCTTCGTGGCATCTAGTTTACACCCCATGAACCCAGCACGTTCCGTCCACCTCCATTGATCCCCTTTCCGCTCCCTTTCTCGAGCCGTTTCACTCGATTTACCAGCAATCCAACGCAGACTGGGCTGACAACGGTGCAAAGGGTGATGGCCCACGTCACGATCAAGAACACTTCGGAGGGCTGGTCCTGAGCACCCGACCCGCCACTGAAGACACCGGTGCTCTCAGCCAGTGCCGAGATCAGATAGCCAATCTCGCCGCGTGCGATCATCGCAAAGCCGAGGATGCAGGCCGGGTATACCGATACAGGCATTTCCGGCTCCGGAATTGCGTTACTCGGAGCAATTTCGCCTTGTCGGGCGTTGTGGGGCTGTAGAGGCGCTTCACTGGCCTGGCCATCCTGCTTGAGCTGGTCTTGGCCTCGCTGTAGCCGTATCTCGTCGTTTAAAGGAACATCCGTCCTGGCTCCTCTGCACGGCGCTCCAGGGGCAAGCTTCTTGGACTGCTTCTTGGACTGCTTCCTACCCGCGCCGGAGATATTCTTGGCAACTCGCTGCACCATCCGGAGGGGGCTCGCAAAAGATAGTAGCCACACGCCGCAGATCATTTTACCCATCATCATCAGGATGGCGTATACAGCGCCACGCCAGAGAATAGGGCCGGAAAACATTCTTGTGACGGGCACGGAAAAGCCGATGGATGCCTGTATTTTTCAGCATATGTCAATACACAACCGAAGATCGAAGCAACTTACGAAGAAGAACGGTTTGAGGACCTTTTCAACAGCTTTGCCATAGTAATGCTCGTAAACCTCCACGCACGAATTGTATACGTTCGGCTCCCTGACACGAGGGGCTGCATCAGCCGTTGATGAAGTTGTAGCACTTGCCTCCGCGGATGGATCATCCTTGACCGCTTTCGTATCGTCCATCTTCGAGGAAGTCCCTGCCGCAGGAGCTTTATTCTCGTTATCCGCGCGAGCTGCAAGATGGGGCACTTCGCTGTCCCACCAACTGATGGTTGCACCAGCAATGTACGCGGCAAGCAAGCTCGAGGTACCAGCAAATGTGCCTCCAACTACCAGCCCAAAGAGCCAACACGTATGGATGACAAGCGCGGTTTGACGTAGCCGCAAGAGCTCGTTAAGTTTCGAACTGGGGCTCTTCTCGCGCATTGCGTTCAGTCGACGCGTGGCCGGTGCCACGACAAACGCGCACGCCGCCGGCACCAGCGTTGCGAAACCCAGCGAGGCCAGAACTGGTCGGACCACGGCGACGGCGCCGAACTCGCCGCTGCCGCCGCCGAGGTTCGAGACGACCTGAACCATGATCAGACCGACAACGTCGTCCATCATCGCAGCGCTGGTTAAGACAACGCCCATGCGCGTCGTCGACAGGCCGCTGGTTCCGAGCACCGTAAAGGTTGTGCCCAGGCTAGTTGAGCACAGCGCAGCGCCGGCGGCAAAGGCCTGCAGCGGGGTCACGCCGGCCATGGAGCCGAGTGTGAATGAGACGCCGATGGGCACGGCGATGCCGGTGATGGCAACGGCGGCGGAGAGAAGGAGATTCGCCTTGAGAGACTTGATCGAGGTGGAGAGGCCGCCTGGATACTGTCAGCCGGAAACCGATCAGGAATGGCGGCATGCGGCTATCATCAACCTTCAAATACGATCAAGATCAGTCCTAGATAGCCGAGCTGCACGACCGAGTGCTCCATTTCTGCGGACAGCCATTTGGCACCGGGCGTCCCCCAGGCGATGCCAAGGAAGACCTGGCCGACCAGGCCGCAGTAAACGAGCTTGTCGAGGCCATAGTTGACGCTGTTCAGCAGTAGCAGGAAGCAAGAGAGGGCGATGACCGTGGTGATAGCGGGCTCATGGTAGGCCAACGAGGACGCGGTTGTTGCCATCAGTTATGATGCATTCATGCGCGAACGTATAGGGTGTTGACGTTCACAGTACGTTGTACCGTGTAGGAGAAACAGGGCTTTGCTGGAATCCGTCAAAGTCAGCAAGCCAAATCCCCTACCCATCGACTCTGTGATCATACCAACGCAAGAGCTGAGGTTGATCACAGCAAGTCGTGTGAACCAAGAGAGTTAACGCAGTTCTTGGCGTTGATACTGATTTTGCTTGGGTTAAGTAGGCTTGTGGTTTCATTTGATACGGAGTACCAGCTGGAATATTACGTAAGTAGTCAGCCTAACGCATGACATCATTACCTCAAACCACATCCATTCCAGTCTCATTCCAGTGGTCGGTTACACTCCATTCTCCTGTAATTTGCTGATAGGCGGATTCAAACGCCTGGGTTTAAAGACTCTGTGTTTTGTTTACTGACCAATCAGATATCGATGATCACACCCCGAACAGCCGTATAAGCCCCCAGTAAAAATATTTCATAGCAAGTAAAAGTTGAGAAATGTGATAAAAAGTTTGAATATCGAATAGACTGATCCAGCCAGGTATAATAATGATGATAGTACAACAAACGCCTTCCACATCAAGTTCCAGTGTGCCAATCCCAAATGCCCGCTGCCGAATCTCGTGATGTCCAGCCACGATGTGATGCAAATCTCGGATTCTGTAAAAGTCGCTGAGTACTTGTATTTTTGCCGTCCAAATCGCCTTGTCAATGACGTATTTTTATCCAGGCTGTCTGGTTCTCATGCCCCAAGAAGAGGCTCGCGCTCCGTTGCTAATTCTTGTTCTTCTTGCCGTCCTTCTTGTCCCCACCGGACCCGGTGGAGTTGTTGGCAGGCGGAATAGCGCCGGCGAGGTTGAGGCAGGAGTTGTTGTCCGGGTTCGCGAGGTTGATGGTGACGTCCAGCTTCTGGCCGGGGAGAATGAAGTTGGGGTCCGCGATCTTGTTCTGTTTGGCGATATCGCAAATGCCCGAGTTCAGGAGCTTTGCGATCTGGCCTAGGGTGTCTCCCTTTTCCACGACGAGTGTCACGTTGCGGGTGGCGTTATTGATCTGACCGGCGGCGGCGGCGGCTGCCTGCTGAGCAGACGGTATTGACTGTCTCTTTGTCGGGAGGGTCTCAGAGCCGGGGGTTAACAGGTTTGGGAGGCTTCTGGTGATGAGACCTCGGGGGTCTGTCGGGGGATCAGGGTTGGCTATCGGGCTGGCTTGGGAGAGGGTTGTGAGGCCAGCTAGGGCGAAGTAATAGACGGAGGCACGCATGGTGATGGATCTTGTAACGTGCTGTTCTTTGAGATAGATGAGTGATAGGGTTTTGAGTTCAGTAGGTGACAAGACTAGCGAATAAAGAGGGATATTAAGTCACATAAGGATGGGAAACGGTGAATTTATGTCAGCCCAGATAATGTCCCGCAAGGAAGACTGGTCAAGAAGATTTGGTGGGGTCCTAGAAGAAAGTGAGATAGCTTTTGTCCCCCTTGTCTGTTAATGACTCTATATAGCACCCAAACACAGTTCCCTCTCTTCTCAAACAACGCTGCACCCGCTCAAAAGCCGTCATCTGTCAACTAACATGCCAATAATGTGATTGGTTCGCCACGTTGGAGGTTTAAAGTTTGGGCTGCCTACGCGACCGGTGTCAAGCGGACATCTATTACCTCGTTGTAAGTTGTAACTCACTCGATGGACAATAATCCCTGCTGAGCTTGTTACATAAAACCCAGCGATGCGGTAAGAGGGGGCCCCAACGGGCGGTGGAGTGTTCACGGCAGCCATTGTGATGGTTACCAAAAGCTAAAAGTATGGAGACCGGGGGGTTATGTAGGTGAGACTGAAACGAGCAGCGCGGGCGTGCGGGGTCTCATTCGGCGAACTCCGTGTGTCGCTACAGCCTACAGGTTACCTCGAGATCTCCCTTCATTTTCTCTCAGGCGCCTGCTGCTTTGTGTGAGTATGTCTATTGCTTCAGAGTTGGCAAGGGGATAGCTGCTGAGTGTGGGTCAGACACACTTAGCGACTTGAGACGAATTGTATCCTGCCCTAGGTGGCTCACTGTAGGACTACAGAACCCTGCAGCCCCTGGGGCAACACGGAAAGTTCGCTGGACAAGTTCCTCGAGTCAGGCCTTTCCGTCTCGGGGGTCCATAAGCGACCAACGCCATGCAATGTTTGGCGCAGCTTCAAATAGCACACGGTGTCGCTCTGCCTCCCGGTCAAAGGCAAGAAAGAATATCCTCATGGTCTCGTTTTGTAAGGATGCAATGCCCATCTTTCAACCGCGTTGTTTTGGATTCAGAGGCTCTCCTTGAGTATTGATCATCCATCAGAAAATCCTCCTCTACCACGGGGAATGGAAGATCAACATCTGCTTTGACATAGAGCTA